>NC_057796.1:270241247-270369651 GCF_018294505.1 Triticum aestivum | reverse complement strand
GAGAGAGAGAGAGAGAGAGAGAGAGAGACGGTAGTCGAGAAGGGGAGTGGAAGCAGGAGTTGTGTGTGTGTGAGAGAGAGAGAAAGAGGGGGGGAGTTTGTCTGATCGGTAAACAAATGAATAATGTCAGTCTGGGATGGAGACGAAAAGGAGACCGCAACAAATGTTGTGTCTACAGGAGAGAGAGAGTAATTTTAGTGGTATGATTCATATCTAGAGACATATAGGGTGTGTGAGAGAATCCCATAGAGAGAAAGACGAAGTGAAAGACGAGTGGAGACTGTGTGTGTGGCGGTGAAAAAGAAAGCTTAGGTACCTAGTGATACGAGAGAACGGTAGAGACGTGAGAGATAATGAAAACCGTGTAATGTATAATGATAGGGAGAGTGTGACACTTCTCAAGCGAGACGTCGAGAGACCATGTTTGCGAGGATAGGAGAAACATGAAGTGAGCGTGCGGGTGAGCTGGAGAAAAGAGAGTGATAGCTACATGAAGGAGCATGCATGCGAGAGAGATGGGCGTGAAAGGAGTGAACATAAAAGGGATTCAAATATTTGAATTCGAGATGATGATACATGTAATCCATACTCGAACCAAAATTGATCTATCAAACATGCATACTCATATGAATTCACGCGCATCTATGTTACTTAATATGTAGATATTACTGATCCATACATTTTAGTAGAACATAATTTGGTTTAATTTTTTGAATTCAACCTTATGATTTTGAGATCATTGTATTTGTAAATCATATTATACATATAAAGGAGCAGAATTCTTTGTTGTGCTTTTGAAAGTATATATAAAAAATGATGTATATAGAATTTTATTCCAATCGAAAATGGATCCCGCCCGAAAAAATTAGAATACAAACGGGATTCGAATTGAGTTGGCACGGTAAATGTGCAGTCTGCAAAATTTGAACGAAGCGGGGAAAGTCGCAGTAACCGCCCGAAACCAAAATCTGCGAGATGGAAATTACTACTGTCTATCCCTCCCACGCAAAGCCTAGCTGCTCGATTTCTATAGGTTTTGATAGGGGTAGGTTTGTAATTTCACTCAAACGTGACATAACCGCCTCTCACCCGGATTCATACACGGTGGGCGCCAAAACACAGTGTGTCCTCGGCCGAAATCGACTCCCTCCCTGATTCATACATGGTGGGCGCCAAAAATAAACTCTCGTCGGCAAATATTCGGTGTATGCGAGATTACTGTCCTATCCCCAACCGACTAATATTGCTGTGATGTAGGAAATTTGAAACGGGGGCTAAGTTTGTAAATTTCCTTGCATTTGAGACAAGCGCGCCCTGAAGACATGGTTCCCCCCTTCCTCTCCACCTCCATTTCCCCATTCGTACTCTGTGGGTGCCAAAACACCCTCTCCACCCCAGCCTCCTCCATCCGCCACCCCATCCACCGCTGTCCTCCTCCACCATGCCAGAGCTGATACCCCCACGCCGTCGTCCATTACAAGAGATCGACCTCTCTCATCCACGGCTTCGGACTGGGATCCTTGCATCCTGTCCTCTTGCTTCATCCCCGCCGTCGTCCACCTTGCCGGCGCCGCTCCTACGACCGTCTCGTCCACCGCGCCCCGCCGCCACCGTCTACCCTCCTAGATCTGCTTCCACGCCGCCGACAGCCATCGCTACCGCAGCACCGTCAAATTCTCAGCGGATGCATACACGGCGCTGCACCAGAGGCGGTACTCTTTTGTATCTGCTCAACTTATTTATCGCAGCAAGAAAATAGATCGCCACTGCTTTACTCTGATTTCTTGTCCATCACTTACTTGCTAGTTGAAAGCAAACATTGGTTGCGAAGTTGCCTTTGTCTGGTTTGCACCTTCAGATCCGCCATGGCTCGCTCAACACTATACTCCCAATGCTTATGGTTTTCGCCTTTTATATTCCACACTAGTTAAATCACAGTAGACTAAACTTCAAAATTGGGTCAGTCGATTTTTTAGAGCTCGCTGGAGTTCGCCGGTGCGAACGAAGGTGCTCGGGTGGGGACTTTGGTTGTGGGGGGGCGGTGGTGGGGCCTCACCGAATGAAGAAAACTCGACGCGGGTGGGGGAGGGGTGGGGGTGGCGGAGGAACACAGGCGGTGGGGGCCG
The DNA here is from genome assembly GCF_018294505.1 of Triticum aestivum. Taxonomy (NCBI): domain Eukaryota; kingdom Viridiplantae; phylum Streptophyta; class Magnoliopsida; order Poales; family Poaceae; genus Triticum; species Triticum aestivum. The sequence continues at coordinate 270,367,525 of NC_057796.1, read as the reverse complement.
ATGGTCCGGCCGGCGGCCCGTGCGGTGTTCTGTATGGGAAGAATCAGAGACGAGGAAGAAGAAGGGTTAGGAGACATAGGATCTTCATCCAACCGCCTGAAATGGTCGACTGACCCAAATGACAAAAGTCACGCGACTTGCATGCAGACATGCCTTTATATTCAGTACCATCATCGTACCTGCTTAGCACTGCTCCTGAATCCATCAAGCTAAACAACGTGCCACTCATAATTCAAAACTTGTTGCTCAAGTACGAATCTGATATGATGCTGATATTACTAAAATAGATAACATTTAATTGGTCAGCTAATGTTCCTACTTTACTTTCGAAAAAGCACGTGCACCACATATAGAGAGACATCAGAGAGTTGCTTTCTTAATGCGCTCTGGTTCATCATGTGTGGGCACTGCACAACGAACATTTTATTATCCAAAATCTGCTTGCTCTTCTTTAGCATGTTCCTCTTCCGTTCTTCTTTAATAAGTACTCTCTCCGTTCCTAAATACAAGTCTTTGTATAGATTCCACCATGGACTACATATGGAGCAAAATGAGTGAATCTACACTCTAAAATGTATCTGGATACATCTGTATGTGATCCATAGTGGAAATCTCTACCAAGACTTATATTTTGGAACTGAGGGAGTATGATAGTAGTACAGTATGTTCCTTGTAGTGAAGATGAGCAGGGACATTTGCAGTGTAGAGGTCTATACGGTCGGTTGGTATGGACACTTTGAACTCTTCGGGCCTCTTTGATTCGTAGGATTTTGTAAACATGGGAATAGGATTTGTAGTGGCCTGCCCACTTAAATCCTATAAGAATAGCAAGCAAATGCGGGGAGCTGTGTCGCCTTTGAGAGTTACACTGATATTAAGAGTACCGCACCTTCAGTTGAAGAGAGCTGGTATCCGAAGCCTTTCTAGCCATACCGGCAATACTAGCACATATATTCCAGCAAGTTCCACTTTGCTGATTTTACTCTGATGCTTACGGTTTTCCCGTTATATCTACACTATGATCTGTGTAGCTGCTTTGTGTCGCACTAGCAGCAGTCCACTCTTGAAGCTAAACACCGCAATGACTTACAAGAGAGAAGTCGCTCCTGCTTGCTTCGCGGGCAGGCAAGACACGTGTCTGCGCTTTAAAGATTGGATGTTCAACAGACAGATTGAGACGGTAAACCTAGCTCTGGAGTTGATGATCTCGCTCGCCGTGAACCACCATCCCAGGTGCTTGCTTTAACTCCACGGTGTCATATGTGGTTGCATGTTGCATATGGTGTCTAGCTTGTATTCGAAAGGCCGAAGTCGGTCTTTATTAAGATAGGGAAAGATGTTTTCTACATGAACCACCATCCCGGGAGCACCAAAAGACAAATAGCTAGTCAAGGCACTGGCCGAGCCAGTGACAAGCCCAACAAAGACAAGCATCACCTGTAAGCCAACTAAATAGCCACGATGGTGGTGAAGCAGCCCGCCTCCCACCAAGCTCTCAGGTCCTAGATGATCGTGCTCACCACTCCAGCCGGATGTCTAGCTTGTATTGCTTCCAATTTGGTTAAATTGCATCTGCTTAGCTTACACATTATACCTTTGCATATGACATGCCTTCCTATTTTTGGTACATACTAGTACATCTGTCTATTAACCATGTTCTTACATCAAACTAATGTTCTTGTGTATCCCTCATCAATCACTTATGATGAGGCAGTCAGGCCAATGGACTATTGTGAGAAAAGATCCTCATTTAAAGAATGCAACATCAGCCTCCCCGCATGATTCTCAAGAAACAGCAAGGCTAGATGAAGATAGTGAACGTAGCTCTGTAGTTGATTACCGCATTTTCCCTACACCAGCGTCGCAGGTGCTTGCTCTAACTTGGCAGCGTGATATGTGGTTGCATGTTGCATATGGTGTCTAGATTGTAATTCTTCCAATCTGGTTAAATTGCATGTGCTATTCTGCCTAGTTTATACATTATACCTATTAATGTGACATGTCTTCCTGTTTTTAGTACATAGTACATCTGTCTATTAAGCATGTCCTTACATAAAACTATTTTTTTGTATGCCGCATCAATCAATATGACGAGACACCTTTAGTATATGCAGTCTGATAGTTGCATCTTTCATATGATTTATAGCATGCGCTGCTTCTAATTTGTTGAAATGCCATTTATGATGGGACGCTTTTAAATTGGCAGAGTCATATTCGTTGCATCTTTCATGTGGTGTCTAGCTTGCATTGCTTCTTATTTCTTGAAATGCTTCTTATTTCTTGAAAGGGCTTCTGCTTAGTTTACACAAACAGTTGTGAATATGCCATGCCATCCTTTTTTCGTACATATTCCATCTTGGTATCATGTGTTTGCCTGACATCAAAGTAGTGATTGTCAGTATCATGCACAAATGAGTTTTGAAGAGTGAATTTTATTTCCTTTTCTTGTCGGTTTTACTTGGCAATTCAAAATCAATAAAGCAGACGGAAATTAGCAAGGCAGCGGATAAAGGTGCTCTGTCCAAATGGAGGGCCTCTACAGATTCTACTCCGCCACCCCCAAGAAGATTTGCAAGACAACACATGCATAGACACTCAACGTAGCTGTGTTGATGATGAGCACGTCTCCCCTAGTGCACCATCACAAGCGCTCCCTCTAACTTGGCACTGTTATATGTGGTTGCATGTTATGTATGATGTCTAGCTTGTATTGCTTCTAATTTTGTTGAATTCCATCTGCTTACTTTACACATTATACTTGTGAATAAGACACGTGTTCCTGTTTCTAGAACATACAGTATCTGTCTATCACACCATGTTCTTACATCAAAGTACTACTGTTGTGTAACCTGCAACAATCACTTATCATAAGACACATTTCACTTGGGAGTGTGATATAGGTTACATCTAGCATTCTTTTCTAGCTTGTACTACGTCTAATTTGTTGAAATGGCACTTATGACGAGACAGTTTTAACTTGGTAGAGTGATATTCGTTGCATCTTTCATATGGTGTCTAGCTTTCATTGCTTCTAATTTGTTGAAATGCCTTCTGCTTAGTTTACACATCATAGCTGTGAATATGCAATGATGTCCTTTTTTCTTACACATTCAATCGTCCTATCATGCGGTCGCCTTACATTAAAGTAGTGCTCGTCAGCATCCTGCATCAGTGAGTTCTGAAAAGCGAATTTTTATTCCTTTTTCTTGTGGGTTTGACTTGACAAGGCAATACAGTTAAGAAGAGGAAGGAAAAAAATAAGCCAGGAACTATTGGCGGTCTTCCGGCGAAACCGGCATCCCAGGTGCTTTCTCTAGCTTGGCAGTGTGATATTGTCTTGCATGTTGCATACGGTGTCTAGCTTGCATTGCTTCTTATTTGTTGAAATGGTTTCAGCTTAGTTTACACAAACAGTTGTGAATATGCCATGCCATCCTGTTTTTCGTATATATTCCATCCTGGTATCATGTGTTTGCCTTACGTCAAAGTAGTGATTGTCAGTATCATGCACGAATGAGTTATGAAGAGTGAATTTTATTGATTTTTCTTGTCGGTTTTACTTGACAATTCAAAATCAATAAAGTGGAAGGAAAATAGCAAGGCAGCGGATAAAGGTGCTCCTTCCAAACGGAGGGCCTCTACAGATTCTACTCCGCCACCCCCAAGAAGATTTGCAATACAACACATGCATAGACACTCAACGTAGCTGTGTTGATGATGAGCACATCTCCCCTAGTCACCATCACAGGTGCTCCCTCTAACTTAGCACTGTTATATGTGGTTGCATGTTATCTATGATGTCTAGCTTGTATTGCTTCTAATTTTGTTGAATTCCATCTGCTTACTTTACACATTATACTTGTGAATAAGACATGTGTTCCTGTTTCTAGAACATACAATATCTGTCTATCACACCATGTTCTTACATCAAAGTACTACTGTTGTGTAACCTGTAACAATCACTTATCATAAGACACGTTTGACTTGGGAGTGTGATATAGGTTACATCTTCCATTCTTTTCTAGCTTGTACTACTTCTAATTTGTTGAAATGGCACTTATGACGAGTCAATTTTAATTTGGTAGAGTGATATTCGTTGCATCTTTCATATGGTGTCTAGCTTTCATTGCTTCTAATTTGTTGAAATGCCTTCTGCTTAAGTTACACATCATAGCTGTGAATATGCAATATTGTCCTTTTTCTTACACATTCAATCGTCCTATCATGCGGTCGCCTTACATTAAAGTAGTGCTCGTCAGCATCGTGCATCAATGAGTTCTGAAAAGCAAATTTGTATTCATTTTTCTTGTGGGTTTGACTTGACAAGGCAATACAATTAAGAAATAGGAAGGAAAAAAATAAGCCAGGGACTGATGGCGGTCTTCCGTCAAAACCGGCATCCAAGGTGCTTTCTCTAGCTTGGCAGTGTGATATTGTCTTGCATGTTGCATACGGTGTCTAGTTTGCATTGCTTCTTATTTGTTGAAATGGCTTCTACTTAGTTTACACAAACAGTTGTGAATATGCCATGCCGTCCTGTTTTTCATACATATTCCATCCTGGTATCATGTGGTTGCCTTACATCTCGCATTCTTTTCTAGCTTGTACTACCTCCAATTTGTTGAAATGGCACTTATGACGAGATAGTTTTAACTTGGTAGAGTGATATTCGTTGCATATTTCATATGGTGTCTAGCTTTCATTGCTTCTAATTTGTTGGAATGCCTTTTGCTTAGTTTACACATCATAAGCTGTGAATATGCAATGTTGTGAATATGCAATGGCACTAATGACGAGAGACCTTTAACTTGGTAGTGTGATGTTGTTTGCATCTTGCATATGATTTATTTCTTGTACTGCTTCACATTTGTTTAAATGCCAGTTATGATGAGACACTATTAACTTGGCAGGGCAATATTTGTAGCATCTTTGATATGGTGCCTACCTTCCATTGCATTGCTTCTAATTTAGTGAAATGTCTTCTGCTTAGTTTACACATCATAGTTCTGATTATCTCATGCCGTCTTGTTTTTCGTACATATTACATCCTCCTATCATGTGGTTGTCTAACATCAAAGTTCATTTCGTCTATATCACGCATCAATTTGTTCCGAAGAACTAAATTGTTATTCCTTTTTCTTGTCAGCTTGACTTAACATGGCACAGAGAAATAGGAAGGAACACAGAATGACAGGAGATGGTGTTAGTACTAAGGACACACGGAAAGGGAAGCGGATGAATCCTGCAGATTCTGCTGGTACTGATGGTGCAATAGAAGGTCAAAGTCCAGCGGAAAATTGTACAAACGGGGTATCCCGTGCTACACGAGCTGCAAAACCAGCCAAACAAAAACCAATAGCTGACACCAAACAAGCAGAGACAGCCCTAGTTGTTGCAACACCTTCCACAGTACCACCAGCTGCACGAGTTACTTGTTTGTCAACTCAGCTAGCAGCACGTTCCCAAGCTCCCTTGCCACCTAACACTACTTTCAAAGCACTCTTGACACAAGATGAGTTGGCAAGATTAGATGAACTTTGTGAGCTTCAACAGCAAGAAGGTAGTTGTTGGAGTCAAGTTACAGTTGCATGCTTCTTTATATGTAGTCTCATAGTTTGATGTACACTAACACTTCCTATGTTCATTGTTGGACTAGCACCTAGGCGCAAGAGGAAACAAACATTAGGGATAATGCTCGATAGGTTAACTAAATCTAGAGGAGGAAGAATGGAGATCCGCTTTGAGGCGGGTTTAAAAAGGCCACGTGATGCTATAGAGTCAGCCAAGTTAGTATCAAAGGCAACGGTTGTCGTTAGGTGTCATGCACGTATCCTCCCAACATGGATTCAATATAGGAATGACAAAGACGAAACCCAGTTCAACACCTTCCTCGATCACTTATCTATAAGTATGGTTATGTATGGAAACTAGTAATATCATCTTGCTATGTCCCATACTTTCTAGGTTGCTGATAATGAGACTCCCATAATTTTCAACAGATGAGGTTCAAGTTGGATAGCCAAGATGATGTAACCAGACAAGCTTGCACCCATGTTTTCAAGTCTGCTCTGCGACAATATCGGTATAACTTGAGGAAAACTCACTTTGAAGGCAAGGCTAACAGTGAACTTGCCCAAACATCTCCAGTGGAAAATATATCGGATGAAGACTGGAGAGGCCTCGTTAAACACTGGTCTGATCCAAAGTATCAGGTATGTTATATGTATGTGATCATATCACATGTTGAACTCCTATTTACGCATGTGCCTCACAAATCTATCTTCTTGTAGGTGAACTGTTCAAAGAACAAGGCCAACCGTATGAAAGTGAAGTTCCAACAGACGACAGGATCTCGTAGCTATATTGCACACTGCGAGGCTCTTGTAATTAGTTGTTGTTTCACTCTTTTCCCTATGCCATATTATAGGATCTATATTGACTTGTTCCAAATGCAGAGGAAAGCCCACAACGACCAAAAATTACCTGAACCAAATGTTGTGGAAATCTTAAAGGACTGTCACACCAGCAAGACGAAGGGCATGACTACACCAGTCAAAGCCGCTGTTGTAAGTCCTTAATCCTCATGCCTTTTAACTACTACTTACTCTGAATTGTACATTGAACTGCATGGTTTGCAGCCAATGTCTATTACTCTTTTCAATTTTATACACAATTGTCTTAGCGTATCATTGCACCTTACAAGGTTTAAAAGAGAGGAGTGATGTTCCTTTGATCTTGATCTGTAATCTAGTTCCGTCCTGGACTTTCCCACACAATATTACAATTGCCTGTTTGTCTGTTCTCAGTTGTTTTGTGATATGAATGATGTCATACTATGCTTACCGTATTATAAACTTTGTCTCTTTATCCTTAGCTGTCAATGCAATGAGAAGAAATAGACAATACATTAGCCATGGTACATGGTCATATGTTTGGAACCTGTTTTTATTATGTACTTTGCAGTAAAATACAACTAATATTTTACACGGGTTCACCAGAATAAGTTCTGTATATAGAACAAAGCTATTTTGTTTGGTTTTGCTGCCTCCTTAATATCTTCTATTCTTGTACTACTAATGTAAAAACTCAACTTTTCAGGAAGCTATGGAAAAATGGTGGAACCGCCACCTTCTGAAGGTGACAAGGCAACTATAACCGCAATGTCACCTCTTGCTGCAGTGGGTCAGTACCTGTCCACTAACAGTGCCAAAAGCACGTTCTTGCGTAATACTGGGTTGTTTGTTAAGGCAATCTCGTCCAAACTGCCTCATGATCAAGATATGCAAGCTCAAAACAATGTTATATCTGCGCTCCAGACACAAGTCCATTCCCTAATAGAGACCCTTTGTGAAACAAGGACAGACATTGTTCGATGTCCTCAAGATATGCATGGTTTTGAAACCAGACTATCAGACATTTGCTATGTTGTTCAGGAGCCTAGGAGAAATGAAGGCGAAGGTTATGGTGCTCCATCGGATAATACAGCATGAAAACGTAACAGTTAGGTCAAATGAACTGAACTTCTGAACTTCTGGTGGTGCATTTATCTGCCAGACTGTTAACTTTTATGCCAACCTTCCTTTTGTTTTATGGTTGTAATTTGTTTTGTTGCCATACAAAATTTGTTCTTAACGTGCAGCCACCGGCTGAAGAAAACCGCAAGCCATTTTTGTATAGTGTAGGGTGTTCCCTATATTTGCATTGCTGGCGAACTTTGATGCCCAGTGGATGTAATCTGTGCAATCGGCTTAATAGCCTAGCGTTAGTTTCGGGCTTATTTATTTCCTAGTCTTCTTTTTCCCTGGTTTGCTAGTGGCCGCAACAACCATGGGCCATATACGGACCGTGTTAACCTTGACCCTGCTATAGGCCGTAGGATCCATGGGCCTCCTACGGGCCATCGGATAAATGGGCCTCCAACGGGCCGTAGAATCGGTGGGCCTCGGGCCGTCGGATAAATGGGTCCACATGGGCCATAAACGGGCGTAGTTGGTATCGGGCCAGCACGGTAACAGGCCGTTAACAGGCCGGAAGACAACAAAGGCTTAATTCTGTCACAGGAATAACAAGTCGTTTTTTACTATGAACCGTGGGGCAACACCCCCACAGCATAGCAAAACTTTATTAAGCAAAAGAAACAGTTACAACAGGCTGATTACAAGGAGAAATCTAGAAAAGAAACTAGACTAAAAAGAAGCAGAGATGCCTTACTACACTAATCCTTAAGGGGGAAGGAAAGAAATCCACTTAAGGAGATCATCCTTGTAGGCAGATTATCCTATACTGCAAAAGAGAAATATCATGCCTAAAAGCACCTCTCCATTTGTTAAATCTTGCCCTCTCATTTCTGAAAACTTTGGCATTTCTGATGATCCAGATATTCCAACAGGCAGTGAACACCACTTCAGAGAAGAAAGGCTTATCAAACCATCTCCTAGCCTGAATAACTAGATCAGACATTGAGTCGCCAGAAGTCCATTCGATCTGCAGATAATTCCAAACTCTTACACTAAAGTTGCAGTTAAAAAATAGGTGATCCCTGGTTTCTCTAGCCTGCAAGGGGCAGAGTCTACAATGAACTCCATCCTCCATGTGCCAATGCCTTCTTTCCACCATATCCTTGGTATTCAGTCTGTCCATAATGAGTATGCAGGCAAACACCTTAATCTTCAGAGTACAAGATGATTTCCATATCCAACAGGTTAAAGGATTAAAAGTTTCAGACACAAAAGTGTGGGAGTAAAACATCTTGGGATTGTACTGCTTGGAGGAGTTTTGCCAAAACCACACATCCTTAGTGCCAGATGTTCTACTGTGAGAGCCTATCAAAGATTGAATCGTTCTCAACTCCTCAAAAGCCTGAGCAGACAAAGGGAGATGAAAATGCTAGAGGATGTCCTGAGATTTAAAGATCTCCTTCACTGAAATCCATGGGTCCTTAGCATATGAAAATAGCCTAGAATATCTTGCCTGGAGAGGAGTAACCTCATTACCAAGATTCCAGTTGTCAGACCAAAAGAGAGCAGTGTCCCCCTCATTTATCTGAACCCAAGAGCATTCTCTGAAACTTAGCATCACCTTGCAAATGTCCCTCCACCAGAAAGAACCACATTCAGATGTTCCTTGAGGCACCCTTCCATAGTAATATGAGTCCCAAATTAAAGACACCCAAGGAATATCTTTCCTATTGAGGAAATTACCAGCATGCTTGAGGAGCAAGGCTACATTCTGCACCCCCAGATTCAAAATACCAAGTCCTCCCCTGTTTTTAGGCCTGCAAATAAGCTTCCAACCAGCAAGGGAAGGGGATGGCTCATCTCTATGTTTTCTCCAAAGACACTGCATCTTAATTCTCTCCAACTGTTTGAGGATTCCAACAGGAATAGCCAAACTGCACGTAAAAAATACGGGGATGGAAGACAAAGCAGAGTTCAAAAATTGCAGCCTTTCATCTTGATTGAGGAATGAGGAGCTGGCAGTCATTCTCCTTTCCATACGGGTCGTTAATGGGCCAGAATATAGGACGGTCTGGAAATGACGCAACGGGTTAACAGGCCACAAACGGGCCGATTCTAGCCACGGGCCGAATTTGGCCTATTAGTGGAACATGCCAGTAATGGGCCGAAAGTAATCGAGGGCCGGAAAGGAGCCCAAGAACGTATGGGCCGTCAGTAGGCTGAAAGCTAACACGGGCTGAAACGGCCCATGTGAATCATGGGTCGTTAATGAGTACAAAGAAATTTACTGTACATTATAGGCTAGAGTCATCGTGGGCCACAAATGGTCCTAAAGATACGAAAGCCCTCATATGTGTCGAAAGACGTCGTGGGCCATACATGGGCCGAAAGTGAAATGGGCTGGTGTTATATTCGACGGCCCACGTGACGCTGTCGGGACGATTCGGGAAGACCCTAACGGGTCGTGAGTTACCAAGTCGTAAAATGGGCTATTTGCGAATAGACCATTAATAGGCTTTTCATGGGTCGCCCGCTAACTTTTGACCAAGTCAAACGAGTCGGCCTTTGTAAGCTAAATGGGCTAGTGGTGGGCCGTCCCACGTGTTGACATATCATAAGTGCCTATCTGACCCAATGACGAGCTGACACGTGCTTCCTTCGGCCAATGAGAATTTTACACATGGAAAATCTCCATTGGTCCGGGATGTTAACGGGTTATCGGATCCAAAACCGGACCCGATAGCTTAACGGTGACCTGTTACGGTGGATGCCACGTGTCAGTCACCCTTGATGAAAGCACTTCTATGACGCGTGATTTATCATCATGGAAGTGGACACTTCCGTGATGATAATTTTGGTAATGTCATGGAACACTTCTATGACAGCACAGGTATGACTATCTTGATTCTGTCATAAAATCGTCATGGATGTACATACATGACAGAAAAGGTGACCTACTGTGACAAACACGTATCATCATGGAAGTGTATTTTTTTTTGTAGCGCCACCTTGCGCCGGAGGCTGATTATCCTCCCCAAGATCCTCATTCTCTAGCTCAAGCCTTAATATCTTTTTGCATAATGCTACCTTGCTATCCTGCAGAAAACGAGAAGGGATAGATTTGGTTTTAGTTTTGCTGGGGAGGCTTGACTTCCGAGCTCCGCGTGAAGATCTCCAGGTTGAGGTAGCGAGGCTTCATCTTCATCTGAGGATGCATCCTCCGCCTCCTCCAGATCGGTTTCTTCTTCTTCGATGGACCATAGGTAGGGATAAATTTCCCCAAAGATCTTTGGATCCACAACATAGTTGGAGGCATAGCTCTCTCCCTCCAAATCTTGAGACGACATATTTTTAGATCTGTCAGAAAAGCAGCAAGAAACAAAACAGAAGATTTCTTCACAATACAGTGGTCACTACATTAAGGGGGCATATAAAGATTTTTTTTATCTTGGGAAATAAGCAAAACGGAAGGAAAACAAAGTCGGGAAGGTTCCCGAGGTGGGCACAACCCACCTGGGCGCGTCAGGCAAGGCAGGCGCGCCCTGGTGTGTTGTACCCTCCTCGGTTGCCTTCCTGGTTATTTCTTATTTTCATAATTTTTGTAATATTCCAAAACTGACAGAAAATATTTTTGCGGATTTTTTGGAGTCCGTTTACTTACCGTATTACGTACCTCCTCTTTTTCAGGATTCTGGAGTGTTCCAGGAAGTTTCTTTTATGTGTTCCTCTGGCATCATGGTTTGAATAATATTGCTTTCAACATTAATAGGCATACCTGAGATATCGTGTTTAATTCTTTGCCCATTGACCACCTTCGGGTTAGTACCTTCGGCATTATTAATTTTTATAGCTCCAGAGCGATAAACCTCTTTGATAATATATGGTCCTTCCCATTTGGAAAGAAGTTTTCTTGCAAATAATCTAAAACGAGAGTTGTACAAAAGAACATATTCACTAACTATGAATTCCCGCTTTTGGATCCTTTTGTCATGCCATCTTTTAACTTTTTCTTTAAATAATTTGGCATTTTCATAAGCTTGGGTTCTCCATTCATCTAGTGCGCTAATATCAAATATCCTATTTTCATCGGCAATCTTGAAGTCATAATTAAGTTATTTAATTGCCCAGTATGCTTTATGTTCTAACTCAAGAGGCAAATGATAAGCTTTTCCATAAACCATTTTATAAGGAGACATACCCATAGGATTTTTACAAGCTGTTCTGTAGGCCCAAAGTGCATCATCCAATTTGTTAGACCAATTCTTTCAGGACCTATTGACAGTCTTTTGTAAAATTAGTTTTATTTATCTATTGCTAAGTTCGACTTGACCACTAGATTGAGGATGATAGGGTGATGATTCTATGGTTGACATCATATTTAGCAAGCATTTTACGGAAAGCACCATGAATAAAGTGTGAACCACCATCAGTCATTAGATATCTAGGGACTCCAAACCTTGGGAAAATAACTTATTTAAGCATTTTAATGAAGTGTTATGATCAACACTAATAGTTGGAATAGCTTCTACCCATTTAGTACCATAATCAACATCAACCAAAATATTTGTATACCCATTAGAGGAAGGGAAAGATCCCATATAATCAAAACCTGAAAGATCAAATGGTTCAACAACAAGTGAATAATTCACAGGCATTTCCCGTGCTTACGATATTACCTATCCTTTGGCATTCATCACAAGATAAAACAAACTTACGAGCATCCTTGAAGAGAGTAGGCCAATAAAAACTAGATTGCAATACCTTGTGAGCAGTTCTATCTCCCGCATGATGCCCTCCATAAGCTTCGGAGTGACATTTCCGTAGGATTTGTTCCTGTTCATGCTCAGGTACACAACGTCTAACAATACCATCTACTCCTTCTTTAGAAAGATGTGGGTCATCCCAAAAGTAATGTCTTAAATCATAGAAGAATGTTTTCTTTTGTTGGTATGTGAAACTAGGAGGTATATATTTAGAAACAATATAATTAGTATAGTGAGCATACCAAGGAGTGTTATGAGAAACATTTATTGCAGTTGGTTGTTCATCAGGAAAGCTATCATCAATAGGTAGTGGGTCATCAAGAATATTTTCTAACCTAGACAAGTTATCAGCTACGGGGTTCTCAACTCCTTTTCTATCAGTAATGCGTAAATCAAATTCTTGTAGCAAAAGAACCCACCTAATGAGTCTAGGTTTAGCATCTTTCTTTTCCATAAGATATTTTATAGCAGCATGATCAGTGTGAACAATTACCTTGGAATCCATAATGTAAGATCTGAATTTGTCACAAGCAAACACGACTGCTAAAATTTCCTTTTTAGTAGTAGCATAATTTCGTTGGGCACTGTCTAGAGTTTTGCTAGCATAATGAATAACATTTAATTTCTTATCAACTCTTTGTCCTAGAACAACACCAACAACATAATCACTAGCATCACACATAATTTCAAAAGGCAAGTTCCAGTCGGTGGTTGAACAATAGGTGCAGAAGTTAAGGCTTTATTAAGTGTTTCAAAGGCTTCTACACAATCATCATCAAAAACAAATGGAACATTCTTTTGTAAAAGATTTGTAAGAGGCCTACAAATTTTAGATAAGTCTTTAATAAACCTCCTATAGAAACCAACATGACCAAGGAAACTACAAATACCTTTAATATCTTTAGGACATGGCATTTTCTCAATTGCATCAACTTTAGCTTTATCCACCTCAATACCTCGTTCAGAAATTTTATGCCCCAAGACAATACCTTCATTAACCAAAAAGTGGCACTTCTCCCAATTCAAGACAAGATTAGTTTGCTCACATCTCTGCAAAACTCGATCAAGGTTGCTTAAGTGTAACAGCCCAAAAATTGGGTTATCAATTTTTGTGCTGTTATTCCTTCCTAGCATTCTTTTCGAAATCCTTCTCCGGAGTTTGGTGGATGATTCTGAGAATCCAGGCAATTTTCAACCTTTCAAAACCTTGCCTCTGCCTTTGATGTTGGGCAGGACCTCATTTGCATCATGTCAAACTCCATCAAAACCCTAATTCCAAATTTGGAATTTCAAATATTGCCTTTGTGATTACAAAGGAGCCCTCATTTCCTTTGCTTTGTTGATCCTCAAAATATTCCCAGAGATCCTCCTACACCTATAAACCCTTGATATGCAAAAATATTGGCAAGTCATTTGCAATATTTTTCATTTCAAATTAATTCCTTTTTCTGCTGTTTAAAGGAATTAAATCCAGGAAAAATATCTATCTGTCTCCAATGCTCCTGAAAACCTGTGGAGATATTATTTGTGACCATATTGATCTCTCCTAAAAATATTGGCCACATTTAAATAAGGAAAATTCCCTTTTCCTATTTTATGCCAATATTGCATTTCTACCTCTTTCCATAGGAACTACCATTTTGGTAGCCAGGAAAATTCCCAAACAATTTGTGGAGCTTGTCCTTGCTATATCTTCAACATTTCCATCTGAACCCATGCTCCACAGTCCATAATTTGAGCACAGGATCCAATGCATGTTTCTGCCCTGTCTGAAATTTTTGCAAAGGAAATGCTTGACCCCCTGATCTTTTTGAGCTGGAATTTTCAGGGTGATTAACATTGATAAATCGCCCATGGATACCAAAAATCAGCTCAATCCATCTATCCAATCTTCCCTTGCAATTTTCTAAAGTTTTTGTTCAGATTGCTTGTCTGTGAAGGAAGTACCTTCATGGATGATCAAAATGAGCTGAAACTTTTCCAGTAGTCTCTAATGATTATATCATCATCCTCCACCAAAATTCAGCTCATTCCACCTAGCCATTTTTTCCCAGCACCCTCTTTTGCATTTCTAGTCAGTGGGGCAGTTTGCACAGCAAGTACCAGCTAGACTCATCGTTCTGGGCTGATATTTTGGCACAGTGGTCACCTTAGTAAGTGACCATCCTCACCCAAACCTGAGGACAAATGGAGCTGTTCACTGCCTGATGCATCTATCAAACAGGTTGCTGTTGGAACTTGTTTTTGCAAGTTTCTCCCACTCTAGTGCCTTCCAGCTGGTTCCAGTCTCACTTCTCCTCTATTTGAGGAGTGATCCACACTATAGACATGAGTTGGCATCCTAGAGAAGGCCAGGGCGTGCCTTTTCGGTGGTGACCACGGGTGGTGCCAGCCAAAACAGTGGTCTAGCCATTGTTTTCACCGGCAAGCCTGCTCCGGCCAACCCTGGCTTGTCCAAGCATGTCCAACGGCTCAGCCTCGACATCCTCTTCCCTCTGGACCCCTCTCCTCCTCTGATTTCTTCCCCGACGAGCCGCCCCCGTCGCCGCTCGGCCTCACGGCGATTTCCTTCTGTGGCTCTTTTCCCCTCCCTTCCCTCTGCATATACGGCCTCCCGTAGAGTCGCAGACTGCCACCGCCCCACCCAACTCCGGCGGAGGAGCCTCATCGGTGTGCCTCCCCTTTTGAAGCTTTCGGCCGCCGCGGCCTCCCCTTGGCGCTGGCGCTGCAGGCCACGCCGAGCGGCCCCGCTGCCACCAGCAGGCGCGACGAGGAGCGACGAAGCCTCTCAGCTCGTCGGGCAGCCATGGGAAGCAGCAGAGCGACGGCTAGGCCGGTGGTCGGCCCGCCTCTGTTGCCGGTGTCGCGATGGAGAAGAAGACCAGGAGGAGGAGAGAGAGAATACGTGTGGGCCCCGCTCGTCAGTCCCTCAGCGCTGACCCGGCCCACCTACTGACTGGATTTAAGTGAAGGCGCCTTCGAGGGAGTGCGCTTTCCCCTGGTGAAAACGCACTCCGATGCGGCTTCACGGCAGAACACGCTTTTTGTTCTCAGAAGCGTATTTCTGGAAATGCGCCTTCAGCCCAGCCCCGCCGGCCGAAGTGGTTGTTTTGTCAACGTTCACTGGTTAGGGCACTTCTGTGCCTAAAAAGTGAACGGCCACAACTTTGCAACTGTAACTCCGATTGAGGTGATTCCAGCGCTCATGTTCTCCATTCGTCGAGCCCTTTCGGATGGTATTATTTTCATAATGTTTGCACATTCTAAAAATACCCATTTTGCCCTTGCCCTATCTCTAGCCCCTTTGAGAGGGAATCTTTTTCCGGCACCATGAGGTGATCGCACTTCTTCCCGGAGTATTCATTGACCCCCAGGCAAGCCAACCTCTTATCATGAGCCCCAAACTTGCATGTTGACTTTGCTTGCACCCTGTGTGTGTGCGTGTAGCTGCAGTATATTCTTATCATGTTTCCGTTTGCATTTATACTAGCTATGCTATGTGTTGATATTGCTTGCCATGTCATGCCTTTACTTCATGATATCCTTTGCCATGTTAGCTAGAATACTTTTATTTGATTATATCATGTTGATACTTTGATCTAGTCTCATGCCATGTTTAGCAGTGCTATTATGATTATGTTACATTGTTGATATGCTTGTATTGGCCTGCCTCATATGTTATAGCTGTCCAATTGAGAAGCTTGGTATTATTTGGTTGTTAATGCATTTTAATGTTACACGCTCATTGATGCATTCATGCTAATCATACTCATAATGTTGATGATGATGGAGTGTTAATAAAAATGACTTAATAATAACAACCTCCTCCGTCATCGATGGGATCAAATTATAGTGCCACCGAACCGAGCTTTTTCAGTGCATCCACACTTGCCTTTATGGGGAGGCCTTAATGCAGTCTATTGTCATGCCTCTTGCTGGTGCCTCCCACTAGGGAAGGTTATGTGCACGTGCTACCCTAGCCCGGTAGGCGGCAATAACCTCGTGTGCCCGTGTTTGGTATTGAGCTCATGTCCCTGTTTGGGACGGTTTTGTTTTGCCACGACGGTGGCCATTGGATGTCCAGAGTGGCATCAGGGCCACCCATAACTTAGCCCAAAGGGGAGTTGCTCGGAGTGACCGCGAGAGTGTCTTGGCAATAGATCGGTCGTCGGGACGCCGTTGGTCCACCCGAATGGGAGCACAAGGCATGGGTTCTGTGGTGTGGGTACAGTGTGCTAACCTCTGCAGAGTGTGTTTAATCTATCGATAGCCGCGTCCTTGGATATAGGCACAAATTCGTACTAGGTCACACTATCAGGTCTTGGTCGAAATGGAGGATAAACCTGATATAAATAATTTGATAACTAATGTGCTATAAAGAATGTGGTGACTCGGACTATGAGATAGTCGTGAGAAGTCACAGAGTTCTTTCAGGCATGATCACAAGATGAGATCTTAGTGAGTCATGAGTTGGCCCAGAAGGGTAGTGGCAGAGTAAGTGATTGATGAATAGGATACTACATTCATTCTCCACGGGAGGTAATTGGTAGTTTACTTTTCCGCATAGTTGCATGCATCTATGCCATGCCATGTTATGTGATGAAATGTTATGATATGCCAATGCTTAGTTTGATCCATGTTCCTTGTTAATATCATGCCATGCTTAGTTGTTGTTATGAGGTAAATTCTTGCATGCGCTCGGTACTTGCTTTGTCATCTGCTTGTTTGGATGCTATGTATTTGGTTGTCTTGTGAGTACATTCAAAGTACTCACCTGGCCTTGCACGTGGCCAGATTGCAGGAGAAGACTTGTCGCGCTAGGTCGTAACCTTGCCAGTCCTGTGAGTTGTGGAGCCCAGCCAGAGTCGTCGAACCGCCAAACCAAGACTTCCGCCGCCATTTAGATAGCCTTAGAGCTATGCCACACATTGTATTCATCAATGATGTACTGCTCTATGTCATGTGGTTGATGAATATTTTGTACCTGGATTGCTGTATCATGTACCTGTCGTGCGTCAGGTGTTATCCTGGGCTGATGTGTGAAGGCCCCCTGCTCCATGCGGATCAGGGTGCCACATTAAGCAATCATCAAAAAAAGTTCCATAAACAGAAAAATCATCCATGAAAACCTCAACAATCTTTTCACAAAAATCTGAGAATATAGCAGTCATACATCTTTGAAAGGTAGCAGGTGCATTGCATAAACCAAAAGGCATACATCTATAAGCATAAGTTCCAAAAGGGCAAGTAAAGGTGGTTTTCTCTTGATCTGGTTGTGAAACGGGTATTTGAGAAAACCAGAATATCCATCAAGAAAACAGAATTGTGTGTGCTTAGATAGTCTTTCTAGCATTTGATCAATAAAAGGCAGAGGGTAATGATATTTTCTAGTTGCTTTATTTAATTTTCTGAAATCAATTACCATTCTATAGCCAGTGACAATTCTTTGTGGAATAAGTTCATTTTTATCATTAGGAACAACAGTAATACCTCCCTTCTTAGGGACAGAATGAACGGGACTTACCCTCTACTATCAGCTATGGGATAGATTATACCTACTTCCAGAAGCTTTAATATTTCAGTTCTTACCACTTCTTTCATCTTAGGATTCAAACGTCGTTGGTGATCAACAACGGGTTTAGCATCAGGTTCCAGATTAATCTTGTGCTGACAGAGAGTGGGACTAATTCCCTTAAGATCATCAAGAGTATATCCAATAGCAGCTCGGTGCTTCTTCAGAAATTTCATTAATCTTTTTCTTCATGTTCTGAAAGGTTAGCACTAATAATAAGAGGATATTTTTTTCTCATCAAGATAAGCATATTTCAAAGTGCCAGGCAATTGTTTTAGTTCAAACATAGGATCACCTTTAGGTGGAGGAGGACCTCCTAGAGTTTCAATAGGCAAATTGTGTTTAAGCAGAGGTTGTTGTTCAAAGAATGTTTTATCTATTTCATTTCTTTCATGCAAGTGCATATCATTTTCATGGTCAAGCAAATATTGTTCCAGTGGATCCGTAGGAGGCATGGAAATATAAGCAATACAAATTATTTCATCCTTACTAGGTAATTCTTTATCACGGGGTTGTCTACTAAACTTGGAGAAATTGAATTCATGAGACTCGTCACCAAAGCTAACATTGACAGTTTGTTTATGACAATCTATAGTAGAATTGACAGTGTTTAAGAAAGGTCTACCAAAGATAATGGAACAAAAGGCATCTTGTGGGGAACCAAGAACTAGAAAATCAGCAGGATATTTTATTTTCCCACACAAGACTTCAACATCTCTAACAATCCCAAGTGGTGTGATGGTGCCTCTATTAGCAAGTTTAATAGTAACATCTATGTCTTCTATTTCAGCGGGTGCTATATCATTCATAATTTCTTGGTATAAGGTAAAAGGAATAGCACTCACACTAGCACCTAAATCACGTAGACCATGATAACAATGATCTCCTATTTTAACTGAGACAACAGTCATGCCAACAACAGACCTATATTTATCTTTTTCATCGAGCTTAGCAATTCTAGCAGCTTCATCACAGAAGTAAATAACATGCCCATCAATATTTTCTACCAAGATATCTTTAACCATAGCAACACTAGGTTCTAATTTGATTTGTTCTGAGGGTCTAGTGTCGGTTCTATATCCGGCGTATCTCGTAGTAGGGGTCCTAAGCTAGGCGTCTTGGAGCGATGGTAACATGGACACAGGGTTTTACCTAGGTTCGGGCTCTCTCGAAGAGATAATACCCTACATCCTGCTTTTGATTGTATTGATATGGGTGTAGTACAGAGTACATGTATCTACCATCAGATTATAGTAATGAATATGAGATTGTCTATTGACTAGCCTGGCCTCTGTTTATATAACACACCAGAGGCCTAGGGTTTAGGAGAGTCCTCGTCTTGTGGGCCAAGTCTTGTGGGATCTCCCTTGTATGCGGCATGGGCTGCCCAAAGTGGCCCATGAGTGAACCGCCATGGGGGTCCTCGGCCCGATCCAGCTGGTTGGGAGACGACGTGGTGAGTACCCCTAGTCCAGGACACTGTCAGCAGCCCCTAAAGCAGTCTTCAAATTGGGGACACTCCTCGATTCTTCCGAACTGTTCTTCATCTCTGGTCGTCGGTCTTGAAAACTGGTTCAACAAATCTTCTCATCTTCGATCTTGAGGATCGCCGAAGTGAATCCGAAGAGTTTACACGTCGGGTATCCAAGGAGCCCCTTTAAGTTTTCGGCCTTTATCAATGCCTTGTTATTTTTATGCCACACCTCGGGTTTGAAGTTGTTCCCGGGCAGCAGTGTCCTCTTGCGTCCGAGCTCCAACGCTGGACTGCATCTGAGGTATCCTCTGGCAGCCGAACTCCAACGCCGGACTGCATCCGAGCTATATTTCTAGACTGTTGTCGAGCTGTCTTTTTGCATCCGAGCTCCAACGCCGGACTGCAACTAAGGAGGCACAGAGTACCTCGTGTTTGAAAAAGTTTGAAGGAATTTATCGGAGCTTAACGCTGAAAAGTTCTCTATGGAGCCAGCCGCTCGCGGCCGAGCTTTATGTCGGAAACATCCTATATGGATTTAGTCACTTGCATCCAAGCTTTATGTCGGATTGCTTTCGAGCTGTGAAATTTATTTGTTGATGAGATGTATACAGCCAGTATCCCTCAAGGTGTGTGTCAGCCTAAAACCCGAGATGCACATTAGAGGAGATAGTGATCGGCGGACAGACCCTTGAGAGAGCGTTTTGAGAAGTTGTCGTAATATATTAGCTTGATGCCCGATAGGTCTCAGATGGTGCCTATTGTTGTGTGAAGACGCGTTTGCCCATAGTTCGGTCAAGCCGAACACTGAGCCCTTTGAATTTTCTGCATTGAATATGCAATGCAGTAGCCCCCGAGACACTGGCCGGGTGGCAACACCAGATCAGGGGATCATTGTGCCCCTTTAATATTAGTAAATGATAAGCCCGAAGCCCAGTATCCCCCGAGCCTTAATGTGGGCACGGGTGGCTGAATTAAGGATCGATATCCGAAGTAAAATCACAAATTATGTGTAATGATTCTATGTATCCAAGTACTTTACATCATTAATGCTCAGATCCGCATTGTACAAAACTTTGTTAACCGACCATCGGCTTCCACCTCCTCGGCCAGTAGTTGAGGAGTGTTTGTCCTACTTTATAAAGCCTTTATGAGGGCAAAGATTTACGACAAACAAGACAATCCGGCCATACAGTTTTATAAACAAGGGTACGCAGAGAGATATGTTATATTACTGCTTAACATAAGAAATGTCTTCCAAAGAAAATAGTCCCGCTATGGGTTCCTTTCTTTGGGTCGTCATGCTAAGCATGATCATGAAACCTCAGCTCCAATCAATGTGGGAGAAAAATATTGAGGATTTAGTTTGGGAAAAGTTCCCGAACTATGTGGTCTTTAGCGAACCTAACTTTTCACTTCCGTTGTTGCCGACCAATTATATCCTTTAAGATGGCTAGCTTTCAGCTTCACCTAGTCTGAGGTACTAACCCGGATGACCCAGTAGTAACAATCACAGAGGTGCTCCCTTTACCGCCTAGCCGAACAATCAGGGACGTAGGGGTGAGCACAGGAGCCAGGCAACCTAGCTTGGCCAAAATCTCAAGTCAAATTGATGCATATGTATGGCTTTATAACGATGGTTATGGAAGGCAGCCCTTGTATATTAAATACAAATGCCCATGATATGTTAATTTTGACTCCGTTGCGACCATTTATCAGTTGAAAGTGGCCCATCGTCGGCTTCCACCCCCTTGTAGATGCTACGCAGGGTGTTTCCGCAATAACAAACAACCCTTAGTCGATGTCTCGGTGCCCGAAGGCGGTTGTGTTAGCAGAAACGAGGCAATCAGATATGCGGGCTTTATAACTTTCACTTAGTCATAGGAGCTTAAAGTTGCGAGGTCAAATATTAGCCCCCGGTTAATGTTCAGCGACAGCCGAGGTCAAGCCGTTAACACTTCGGCCAATATTATGAACGGCCCATCGCTTAACACGGGGTGACCTCCATCGATCTTATAGTTTAACACAGTCATCGGATCGCTGACCAGTTTACGCTTATTGTGACAGTCAGTTTTCGGCTTTCTCCACTGACGTGCTTAACCATGCGAGCTGGAAGCACAATCGCAGTGGTTCTCCCTTTGCACACCTAGCCGAACAAAGCGGAACGTAGGAGGCAAGCATAGGAGCCGGGCAACCCAACTATTGACCGAAGATACAATTCGAAACCGATGCATATATAGCAATAACCAAGAATGTTTTTGCCGAATCTCTAAAGGTGTCCGGCGTTGCACTGCGAGACTTATGCTGGAAACACACAAATAGTTTAAAAGTGCCATAGGCTTGGAAAACGAAAAAACTTCAGTAAAAACTTGACGTCCGAACTAGATCAAGTGTTTGGTGCCAATCCAAAAATTGGTCTTAGAAAAAAATTGTGCTTCTGTCGTGCTTGAACATGACACATCCTATCTCAAGACTTCAAGCGGGTCAGCCTACGGCTTCAACCTCCTATCCCGAAGGCGGAGTACTTCTCGTTAGGCCAGTTTAGCAAACTAAACTCTAGTGGCTTTGAGAGAGAAATTAGGCTCCCGGGCTATTGACCACACACTCGCGTCGAAAAAGGAGTGGTAGAAAAAGACTTTGCAACGATTTAAAAGAAGAACACTTATTATAAAATGGCTCATATAAATTTAAGAGCCCCCAGTTAACATGGGAAAGGAAGTGTTTTTAACAAACAACGTTTGTTGACAAACTATAAGTTTTTAACACAAATATAATGTTTGGTCAAACCAAAAAGAAAAGAGAAAAAAACTGAGCATGGAAGCGACTTAGCTGGTTAACATGCTCGGTGTCGATGCGCGGCCCGAGCTTACGGCGGGACGAGGTCCCAGCCCCCAAGTCGGTCCCGAGGTGGCGGCGCGAAGAGCTCGACACTCCGAAGTGGCGACATAGCGTGGACAATGTGGCGAGGTGGAACCCCCAGTACGACCGCCGCGACGGAGCAGGCCGGTTGTATGACGCCGAAGTCCCCGGCATGGGTTAATGAAGTGATGACGAAGCCCCGGTCCAGCCGAGGTGACGTGGTACGTCGGTAAGCTGAGGTGACAGCGCTGTCCAACCCGGATCATTTATCTGTGCACAGAAAATAGTGCAAGCCGGAGATGATAGTAATAATAGTAAATTAAAAAAATTCATAGCATAATAAATAATTTATGCAAAATGAGTAATAAGAGAAATATGGCCCGTGTGTCGAACACTCGATGAGGTAGAGCTCTCTCAGGGATGCCGAAGTCCCCGAGGCAACTGAACATGTCGGTATGGCAATTCGACCAACAAGGTGATCACGCGAGCCGATTTACGCCAATTGGGACGACGGCGTCGGCTTGCCGAAGTGACCGCATGACGCAGTCAAAGTCAATTACCTACACATGTAAAATAGTGTAGTCCAAAAAATAATAATATAAATATATAAAAAATCCTCGCATAATTAATTTACGCAAAAAAAATTAAAGAGATGTGGCCTGGTGCCGAAGTCAATGTCGGCGAAGGGCATGAAAAAGTCTGAATTCGCAGGGCGGTCCGAGTTCCAGATGCAGTGTTCGCCGAACTGCGAACGGGAAACTGACCGAACCATCTCTTGCCCGTCGTTAATACGGCAACGATTTGACGGACCTGTGTACGGAGGATGGTGCAAGCCAGAGCAGTAATTCCTCGGGAAAGATAAACCCAAGCTAATGAAAATTACTAAAATTAATAGCACCTGGTTTATTTGTTGTAGCAATCCGAAGAGACATATGTGGGCGTTTCATGCATTTGCATCTAGTAATAGCATCAGTACCAGTGTGCTCTGTTCTCTCATGCATCCATTAAAAACAGGCTAGCGAGAAACTATTCGGATCAGAACCGGCCGACCATCGCGTCAACGGACCGAATTTTAAACCAGACACTAAAGGTCTACACAAAAAAATTATGCAAAGCAGCAGAACAATATTCGATGTGTATTAAGTATATACAGTACAGGTAACTAGAAAAAAATAGAACCTGACATTTCTGCTTGGTGCAGTGTGCTCGGCGTAGCATGCATGCGGGGCCAGCGTGCCTGGCCTTCAGGCCGGCTGTGCTCCTAGCATAGACATACGCATGGAGCTTCTGGCCTGCATACAAATACGTATGCATGTTGCTTGTCCAATCTGATTGATTGCAACTTGCCTGCTGCCGCCGCTCTATGCATGCGCACCCGTCTAATCTGCCCAACGACACGCCGATCAAGTAGAAGCTAGCTAGGCCTCCACGGGGTTGCAACAATGATCAGGGAAAGATTGCTTAATTAGTAATCTAGACACATTAGAATATACACGCAAACAAAAGCAGTGATATTCATCCAATAGATATCGGGAAGTGTGCTAAATTAAAGTTTGGCACGGTTATGACCTCCCTTGCTAGTCCATGGACACTTTACTCCGTAGATGTATCATCCCTGCTAAGTGTAAACGATCTGCGACGGACGCCAGCGAACGCGTACGGAATATTGCATGATTTCCTGAAGCCTGATCTGCAAAACAAAAGTTGCCCGGCGAAACGCCACTTGGTGCAAAGTTAGCTTGCACTGTTCATCAATTAGACTTAAAAAGCCATGCTGCAAAAACTGGCACTTGATTGAGTTAGTCATGCGGCAAAGGAAAATACTGCCTCCCCATATTACCAGTGCATGATAGCGACATCTATGTGCTGAATTAAAAAAGAAAAAGCGTAAAGAAAAGGAAAGAAATCCCCTGATGGCCGCTGACTATGCGGGATTGTCCTCGGCTCCTGGGACGTGCGCGAGCAAAGCCAGCGCTCAGCCGACCAATACATTGCTGATATTCGTACGCCGTCGCCAGATAGTGCTCGGCCATGTAGATTTTTAATGCTTAGCTGCCGGCAGCGTAAAACAAATTACTGATCTGATCTTGGATTGAAATCAAACTCAAACGAACTAGTTTAAATTGCTAACGACGTGGTCGCAGCAGTTAGAGCTTCAGGCGACAATTGGGCAAATCAATTAGCACTTAATAGAACTAGTACTAGGATTAAATTGATCTCAACTTCACGTAGGAGAAGGTACTAGTACGGAGAACAAAACCGAGTTGGATACTTATCGTGGGCAGCCTTTTGCCGGCTAGCACGCCCTTGGAATCAGCGCACACATGTGCTTCCTTGTGATTTTGCTTGGTGTTGTCCCTGGGCACTTATCCGAACACATAGGCAGTTGTCGCGGCTCAGTTGATCACGTCGGTTCGACAGCTGTTCGCTGAAATTTCCGCAGACTACGACCTAACCTGCTGATAAAACAAAACATGCGACAGCGGAAATCCTTCGCGCACAAACCAATTAATACTGATCTAATTAGAAACATATCACCTGATCATTGATGTTGATTCCCATCAAACCACGAAGAACACCTAGCAGGCTCTCAATGAAAGCACCAATGTCGGTTCTATATCCGGCGTATCTCATAGTAGGAGTTCTAAGCTAGGCGTCTTGGAGCGATGGTAACATGGACACAGGGTTTTACCCAGGTCCGGGCTCTCTCGAAGAGATAATACCCTACATCCTACTTTTGATTGTATTGATATGGGTGTAGTACAGAGTACATGTATCTACCACGAGATTATAGTAATGAATATGAGATTGTCTATTGACTAGCCTGGCCTCTGTTTATATAACACACCAGAGGTCTAGGGTTTAGGAGAGTCCTCGTCTTGTGCGCCAAGTCTTGTGGGATCTCCCTTGTATGCTGCATGGGCTGCCCAAAGTGGCCCATGAGTGAACCGCCATGAGGGTCCTCGGCCCGATCCAGCTGGTCGGGAGACGACGTGGTGAGTACCCCCTAGTCCAGGACACCGTCATCTAGGTGGTTTAATATTACTTTTGCAAACCACAGTTGATACCTTAGCATGTTCCTTTATCCTAACAGGGAAAGGTGGTTTTTCAATTTAAGCAATAGACACAACTGGATAAACATTGTAAATGATAGTTTCATCTTTAGCTATTACCGGTTCTTTAATTTCTTCTTTGATAGGGGGGTGATATTTAAACCATTTCTCCTTAGGGAGATCAACATGAGTAGCAAATGATTCACAAAAACAGGCTACTATCTCATAGTCAAGTCCATATTTAGTGCTAAACTTGTTATAAGCATCGGTATTCATAAAAGATTTAACACAATCAAACTCAAGCTTAATACCTGACTCTTTACCTTTGTCGAGTTCCCAATCTTTGGAGTTGCGTTTAATTCTTTCTAAAAGATCTCACATGAATTCAATAGTCTTCTTCATAAAAGAACCAGTACAAGAAGTATCAAGCATGGAATGATCATCACATGAAATCCAAACATAAAAATTCTGAATGATAATTTCTCTAGAGAGCTTGATGTCTACCACGCAACTTTATTCTTGTAGACACGTGTTGGGCCTCCAAGCGCAGAGTTTTGTAGGACAGTAGCAATTTTTTCTCAAGTGGATGACCTAAGGTTTATCAATCCGTGAGAGGTGTAGGATGAAGATGGTCTCTCAAACGACCCTGCAACCAAATACAAGAAATCTCTTGTGTCCCCAACACACCCAATACAATGGCAAATTGTATAGGTGCACTAGTTTGGTGAAGAGATGGTGATAAAAGTGTAATATGGATGGTAGATATATATTTTTATAATCTGAATAAATAAAACAGCAAGGTAGTAAATAGTAAACGGGCACAAAAACGGTATTGCAATGCTTGAAAATGAAGCCTAGGGTCCGTACTTTCACTAGTGCAACCTCTCAACAATGCTAACATAGTTGGATAATATGATTACCCTCAAAGTGCAATAAATAATAACTCTGAATTCCTATTAGCGGAGAACAAAAGATATAAATTGTTTGTAGGGTACGAAACCACCTCAAAGCTATTCTTTCCGTTCGATCTATCCTAGAGTTCGTACTAAAATAACACAAGCTATTCTTTCCGATCGATCTAATCAAGAGTTCGTACTAAAATAACACCAAAGCAAATTCATATTCATAATACTCAATCCACACAAAGAACTACAAAGAGACCCCAAAGTTTCTATCGGAGAAAAGATAATAAAAACGTGCATCAACCCCTATGCATAGATTACCCCAACATCGACTCGGGAATCCGCAAGTTGAGTGCCAAACATACATCAAGTAAATCAATATGATACCCCAATTGTCACCTCAAGTATTCATACCGCAAGGCATACATCATGTGTTCTCATCTCTGAATATTCAATCCAACAAGACAAAACTTCAAAGGGTAAAGACCCAATTCATCACAACAAGAGTATAGAGGGGAGAAACATCATATGATCCATCTATATTAACAAAGCCCATGATATAGATCACGAGAGAGAGAGAGAGATTAAACACATAGCTACTGGTACAAACCCTCAGCCCCGAGGGTGGACTACTCCCTCCTCATCGTGGTGGCCACCGGTGATGATTCCCCCCCTCCGGCAAGGTGCCGGGACAGGTCTAGATTCGTTTTCGGTGGATACAGAGCCTTGCGGTGGTGGAACTTCTGATCTAGGTTAACCCCGAAGGGTTTTGGAATATTTGGAAATTTATAGTGCAAAGAGGGGGTGTGGAGGCCACCGAGGTGGGCACAACCCACCTGGGCGCGCCAAGGGGCCCTGGCGCGCCCTGGTGGGTTGTGCCCCCCTCGGGTCACCCCCAGGTGCTGCTCTGGCCCAATCGGTCTCTTCTGGTCCATAAAAAATCTGCGTGGAGTTTCGTTGCATTTGGACTCCGTTTGATATTGATTTCCTGCGATGTAAAAAACAAGCAACAAACAACAACTGGCACTGGGCACTGGGTCAATAGGTTAGTCCCAAAAAATGATATAAAGTTGCTATAAAATGATTGTAAAACATCCAAGAATGATAAAATAACAGCATGAATACTTCATAAATTATAGATACGTTGGAGACGTATCAGCATCCCCAAGCTTAATTCCTACTTGTCCTCGAGTAGGTAAATGATAAAAGAAATAATTTATGAAGTGTGAATGCTAGCAAAGTGCACAAGTTTGATCAATGACAATTTCAATCACTTTTCCTAGCATCATAACAGCAATTCTTTCTTATAAAACTTCTCATGTTATAGTAGCAACCAATTCACATGTTAAGGTTCAAACAATGAACTCTCTTGAAACTCAACAACCTATGTTCTTAGTCACCAAGCAATTACAATTCAACTTATTCAACAGAGTTTAAGTAAGAGCTCCACATACTCAACTATCATATAGTCTTCTATGATTGCTAACACTCACCGCATACACATGAGCAAAACGTTTCAACCGGACACATAGAAAGATAGGGGCTTATTGTTTTGCCTCCCAACGTATTCACCTCAAGGGTGATGTCAACAATAATAACTCATGCTACCCATATTCAACTGGACATATGTGCCTAGATCTTTCCTCACCACATGATGCTTGCCAAAAGAGAAAAATAAAAAGGAATAGAGAGAATAACTTTGACTCTTTGCATAAAATAAATACTGAAAAGTAAAAGATAGGCCCTTCGCAGAGGGAAGCAAAGGTTGCCATGCGCTTATTTGTTTGTATGCTCAACCCCTTAGTGCCACAGAACGTCACGTTATATTGCCCCTTATGATAGCAACCATTATTATGCAGTCCGCCGCTTTTATTACTTTGCCATCACAAGTTCGTACAACGCTCAATTTTCTCTTACACTAAATGATCTAACACTTTTAGAAGCAATTTTTATTGCCTTATTGCACCGATGACAACTTACTTGAAGGATCTTGCTCAATCCTTAGGTAGGTATGGTGGACTCTTGAAAATAAGATTTGGGTTTAAGGGTTTTTGGATGCACAAGTAGTATCTCTACTTGGTGCGGAATTTTTGGCTAGCAAAGATGGGGGGCAAGCACCACATGTTGAAGGATCTATGACAATATAACTTCTATGTGAATATGAACAAACATAAATCATTACGTTTTCTTCCTTGTCCAACGTCAACAATTTTGGCATATAATATTTTGATGGGGGCTCACAATCACAAAAGATTTCCAGGATGGTGTATTTGCATGTGAAAGTTCTCTTCCTTATACTAATTATTCGTGAATTGCTTGTATGACCAAATTGTGATTGTCAAGCCTCAAAAGATTTCACTTTCTAAACCCAATGTGAAGCTACCACTAGGCATGATAAGATATCAACTTCATGACATTTAATTTATTCAACAATTTACTCATAGGATATAAGTGAAGCACAAGAGCAATTCCAAAGAAAAGAGCTTCGTTGACGGGATGTGAATGCCGCTTACTTAGCCTCCTTGGCAACTATTTGAGGACTCTTATTTAAAAACTTTCAGATCTAAGTATTTTATTAAAACAGCAAGTAAAACAAAAATAAAATGGCATTCTAAGAATAGCACAACTCATCTGAAGAAGCAAAAAACTTAGGCTCAACCGATACTAACCGATAATTGTTGAAGAAGAAAGGTGGGATGCCTACCAGGGCATCCCCAAGCTTAGATGCTTGAGACTTTTTTAATATTATCTTGGGATGCCTTGGGCTTCCCCAAGCTTGAGCTTTTGTGTCTCCTTAATTCCCTTTTATATCATGGTTTCCCTAAATCTTAAAAACTTCATCCACAAAAAACTCAACAAGAACTCGTGAGATAAGTTAGTATAAACCAATGCAAAAACCTTATCATTCTCTACTGTAGCAAATGACTAAAATTATTATTCAACATTGCATACTAAATGTCTCTACATATTTAGTACTCCTATCCTTAAATAGAATCATTAAACAAGCAAACATAACAGAAATCTGCCAAAAATTATGAAATTCTACCACACTGTAAAGAATGCAAGAGTATCAATACTTCCCTAACTCCAAAAATTATGAAATTCTACCACACTGTAGAAAATTTATCAGAGCTTATTATGCAAAAAGTTTCAACATTTTATCACATTCTGACTTTCCTCGGGAATTTTTGCAACATCGATAAACTTTCTATTTTGAAACAGCAACATGTAGGCTTGCAAAATAAGCATAGTAAAGGCTATCATTGCCACTTTTATTGAAATAAAAGATGAAAAACATTATTCTAAATAAAATCAAGCAAAAAACAAAATAAATTGACGCTCCAAGCAAAACACATATCATGTGACGAATAAAAATATAGCTCCAAGTAAGGTTACCGATAATGTTGGAGACGAAAGAGGGGA
The DNA here is from genome assembly GCF_018294505.1 of Triticum aestivum. Lineage (NCBI taxonomy): Eukaryota > Viridiplantae > Streptophyta > Magnoliopsida > Poales > Poaceae > Triticum > Triticum aestivum. The sequence goes on along the minus strand of NC_057796.1, from coordinate 270,338,025 downwards.
TGCCTTCCGGGGCATCCCCAAGCTTAGTTGCTTGGATCTTCCTTGGATATTAACTTGGGGTGCCTTGGGCATCCCCAAGCTTAGGGTCTTGTCACTCCTTATTCTCCTCATATCGATATCTCACCCAAAACTTGAAAACTTCAATCACACAAAACTTAACGGAACTTCGTGAGATAGGTTAGTATGATAAAGAGCAAACCATTTCACTTTGGTACTGTCAAAGACAAGATTCATAATTGTTTCCACACAATTCCTACTGTAGCATATCATTTCCACAATTTATATTGAGCAATATAAGCCATAGAAACTAGAAAGCAAGCAAACTATGCATTGAAAACAGAATCTGTCAAAAACAGAACAGTCTGTAGTAATCTGTACTCAAACCATACTTCTGCTACTCAAAACATTATGAAAAAATTAGGACCATGAGTAATTTGTATATTAAACTTATGCAAAAAGAATCAACTCAAAAGCACTCTTCTGTTAAAAACGAGAGACTTATTTTCGTGAGCGCAAAAGTTTCTGTTTTTCAGCAGGGTCAAATCAACTATCACCCAACATGATCCCAAAGGCTTTACTTAGCACTTTATTGAAACAAAAGCAATAAAACATGATTACTACAGTAGATTAATCATGTTAACACATAAAAACAATAGGTAAAAGTGTTGGGTTGTCTCCCAACAAGCGCTTTTCTTTAATGCCTTTTAAGCTAGGCATGATGATTTCAATGATGCTCGCATAAAAGATAAGAATTGAAACATAAAGAGAGCATCATGAAGCATAAGTTCCTCTCTCATAATAATTTTCAGTAGCATCATGAATAGATTCATAAATATAACCATTACATAAAGCATTCTTTTGATGATCCACAAGCATAGAAAATTTATTACTCTCCACATAAGCAATTTTATTCTCATTCATAACAGTGGGAGTATCATAGGAAACTCGAATACTATAAATTGTTCCCACATTAAAAGAGTAATGTTCAGTAAAAGGATATTAAAAATTATGACAATAATTATTACTACTTTTTATAACATAAGTATCATCACAATAATCATCATAAGTATCAACTTTATTCTCATCATAGATAGGAGGCATGCAACCATCATAGAAAGCTTGATCATTCAAAGTAGGGGGACTAAAAAGATCATGTTCATTAAACATAGCATCCCCAAGCTTGTGGCTTGCCATATCATAAGCATAATCACTCTCATCATTAATAGTATGAATAGCACCAACGGTATAACAATTGCTATCATCATAATTTCCCAAGTTGGTGCCAAAAAGATTTCCAGGATTATAAGAAGTATCATTATCTTCCCAATCATAATCATCACAACAAGCAATAGGCATAACAAAATCATCATCAAGTGCATCATCTTCCACAATTATTTTTGATTCATTTTCATGAGGCACAACAATAATAGGAGCAACATTATTTGGGAGAGATACCTTTTTACCTCTATTCTTTCTTCTTTTCTTCTTCCTCACCACATCATGTGTGGGTTTAATTAATCTTTTCAAGCTTCTTATTGATGATATTGGTTGGATAGGAAGCTCCTCCTCGTTACCTGATTCATCATAAAAACACTAGGAGGGTAATGGGAAATATTTTCCCTTTCATAATTACTCTCTTCATATTCTATTTGTTTTCTTGACTTTATATAGTTGGCAATATAAGGATTCTCAATGCAATTTACCGCACAAAACATATAAATTTCCTCTAGATCAAAATCAAGAAATCTCTCGAGATTAAATTTTGGGATACCCTTAGTTATACGTTTCATTTCTTCATACCCCAAAAGAAGACTAAGCTCTTTATGATGCTCAAGGGTAATCAAGTTATCAAAAATTTTGGACACGATTTGATCATGAAAGAATTTGCATTGGAGATTTAAATAACCATGTTCAGTGCAAAGTTCACAAGGATGGCAAAAAAAATTAAATCTTTCAGCACAATCATCTAGCCTCTCTTGCAACCTTTTCATTTCTAAATATTTATGCTTCTTACAAAATCTATCTTCCCTTTTTGGTGTGCAATTGCACTCCCAATTCACTCCGCAAAAAGTGACATGCTTATAAGAAACATTTTTGTCATGACTTGTGCAATCATCATTAGCATTTTGGATATTCAAAGAATTCATACTAACAACATTGCAATCATGCTCATCATTCAAATATTTTGTGCCAAGCATTTTATTGACTTCTTCTTCTAACAACTGAGCACAATTTTCCGAACCATCATTTTCAAGAAAGATATTATAAAGATGATCAATAATATGATGCAACCTAAATTCCATTTTTTGTAGTTTTCTTTTATGAACCAAACTAGTGATATAACAAGAAACTAAAAGATTTAATTGCAAGATCTAAAGATATACCTTCATGCACTCACCTCCCCGACAACGGCGCCAGAAAAGAGCTTGATGTCTACTACGCAACTTTACTCTTGTAGACACGTGTTGGGCCTCCAAGCGCAGAGTTTTGTAGGACAGTAGCAATTTTCCCTCAAGTGGATGACCTAAGGTTTATCAATCCGTGAGAGGTGTAGGATGAAGATGGTCTCTCTCAAACGACCCTGCAACCAAATACAAGAAATCTCTTGTGTCCCCAACACACCCAATACAATGGCAAATTGTATAGGTGCACTAGTTCGGCGAAGAGATGGTGATAAAAGTGTAATATGGATGGTAGAAATATATTTTTATAATCTGAATAAATAAAAACAGCAAGGTAGCAAATAGTAAACGGGCACAAAAACGGTATTGCAATGCTTGAAAATGAGGCCTAGGGTCCGTACTTTCACTAGTGCAACCTCTCAACAATGCTAACATAGTTGGATCATATGATTATCCCTCAAAGTGCAATAAAGAATCACTCCCGAGTTCCTATTAGCGGAGAACAAAAGATAGAAATTGTTTGTAGGGTACGAAACCACCTCAAAGCTATTCTTTCCGTTCGATCTATCCTAGAGTTCGTACTAAAATAACGCAAGCTATTCTTTCCGATCGATCTAATCAAGAGTTCGTACTAAAATAACACCAAAGCAAATTCATATTCATAATACTCAATCCACACAAAGAACTACAAAGAGACCCCAAAGTTTCTATCGGAGAAAAGATAATAAAAACGTGCATCAACCCCTATGCATAGATTACCCCAATGTCACCTCGGGAATCCGCAAGTTGAGTGCCATAACATACATCAAGTAAATCAATATGATATCCCAATTCTCACCTCAAGTATTCATACCGCAAGACATACATCATGTGTTCTCATCTCTGAATATTCAATCCGACAAGACAAAACTTCAAAGGGTAAAGGCTCAATTCATCACAACAAGAGTATAGAGGGGAGAAACATCATATGATCCATCTATATTAACAAAGCCCATAATATAGATCACAAGAGAGAGAGAGAGAGAGAGATTAAACACGTAGCTACTGGTACAAACCCTCAGCCCCGAGGTGGACTACTCCCTCCTCATCGTGGTGGCCGCCGGGATGATGAAGATCGCCACCGGTGATGATTCCCCCCTCCGGCAGGGTGCCGGAACGGGTCTAGATTGGTTTTTGGTGGCTACAGAGCCTTGCAGCGGCGGAACTTCTGATCTAGGTTAACCCTGAAGGGTTTCGGAATATTTGGGAATTTATAGTGCAAAGAGGGGGTGCGGGAGGCCACCGAGGTGGGCACAACCCACCTGGGTGCGCCAGGGGGGCCCTGGCGCGCCCTGGTGGGTTGTGCCCCCCTCGGGGCACCCCCCAGGTGTTGCTCTAGCCCAATGGGTGTCTTCTGGTCCATAAAAAATCTCTGTGGAGTTTCGTTGCATTTGGACTCCGTTTGGTATTGATTTCCTGCGATGTAAAAAACAAGCAAAAAACAGCAACTGGCACTGGGCACTGGGTCAATAGGTTAGTCCCAAAAATTATATAAAGTTGCTATAAAATGATTGTAAAACATCCAAGAATGATAAAATAACAGCATGAATACTTCATAAAATATAGATACATTGGAGACGTATCAGAGCTCATGATTGGGGCATGAATATAATATTGAATTAAGCCTCCCCAAGCTAGAGCGGTACTTTCTCCTTCATGAGGCCAAAATTTATATATATATATATATATATATATATATATGTAATTCCGATCACGATGAACTAGATGCATAGGATAATTTTTTGGTGAAATTCAAATGTCAATCGATTCCAGTTCCAAGATCCAATATCATCGCATAGCCTATACCATGTCAATGCTTTTCCCTTCAAAGATAAAGGGAAAACCTTCTTCTTAGCTTCATCTCTAGTTAAACCTACAAGCTTAAATAATCCACAAATTTCATCCACATGTATCAGATGCATATCAGGATGTTTACTTCCGTCTCCTCCATAAGGATTAGCTAGCAGTTGTTCTATCATACCCGAAGGAATTTCATAACCAATATTTTCAGTAGGTGCAGTAGGTTGAGGGGCAACTAATTGTGCTTCCGGTCGAGGCGAAGATACCCCGAACAAACCCCTCAAAGGATGGTTTTCCATAGTAGCAAGTGACAATAAATTTCAGCACGTAGTAATAATTTTTCCTTACCAATTTCCACCTACCAAGAGCGCTTCACTCCCCGGCAACGGCGCCAGAAAAGAGTCTTGATGACCCACAAGTATAGGGGATCAATCGTAGTCCCTTCGATAAGTAAGAGTGTCGAACCCAACGAGGATCAGAAGGAAATGACAAGTGGTTTTCAGAAAGGTATTTTCTGCAAGCACTGAAATAGTCGGTAAGAGGTAGTTTGATAGCAAGATAATTTGTAACGGACAAGTAATAGTAACGGTAAATAAAGTGCAGCAAGGTAGCCCAATACTTTTGTGGCAAAGGACAGTCCAAAATGATCTCTTATAATAAGCAAAGCGTTCTTGAGGGTACACGAGAATTTCATCTAGTCACTTCCATCATGTTGGTTTGATTCGCGTTCGCTACTTTTATAATTTGATATGTGGGTGGACCGGTGCTTGGGTGTTGTTCTTACTTGAACAAACCTCCCACTTATGATTAACCCCCTCGCAAGCATCCGAACTACGAGAAAAGTATTAAGATAAAATATAACCATAGCACTAAACATTTGGATTTAAATCGGTCCCTTACGAAGTAGCGCATAAACTAGGGTTTAAGCTTCTGTCACTCTAGCAACCCATCATCTAAATACTACTCCACAATGCATTCCCTTAGGCCCAAATATGGTGAAGTGCCATGTAGTCGACGTTTACATGACACCACTAAGGGAATCACAACAAACATTCCATCAAAATATCGAACACATATCAAGTTCACATGATTACTTGCAACATGACTTCTCTCGTGACCTCAAGAACAAAAGTAACTACTCGCAAATGATAATCATGCTCAAGATCAGAGGGGTATTAAATAGCATAATGGATCTGAACATATAATCTTCCACCAAATAAACCATATAGTAATCAACTACAAGATGTAATCAACACTACTAGTCACCCACAGGTACCAATCTAAGGTTTTGGTACAAAGAATGAACACAAGAGATGAACTAGGGTCTGAGAGGAGATGGTGATGTTGAATATGTTGATGGAGATTTGCCTCCCAAAAGATGAGAGGGTTGTTGGTGATGACGATGGCTTCGATTTCCCCCTCCGGGAGGGAAGTTCCCCCGGCGGAATCGCTTCGCGTGAGGGCAAAAGTGCTCCTGCCCAAGTTCCGCCTCGAGACATCGGTGTTCTGTCCCGAAAGTCCTCTCCTTATTTTTTCTAGGTCAGAATGACCTATATACTAGAAGATGGGCATCGGAGGTGGGTTGAGCTGAGCACAACCCACCAGGGCGCGCCTAGGGGGCTTGGCGCGCCCTGATGTCTTGTGCTCACTAGCTGGCCCCCCTCCGGTAGTTATTTGCTCCAGTATTTTTTATATATTCCAAAATAATTCTCCATAAATTTTCAGCTCATTTGGAGATGTGTAGAATAGGTAACTCGGACGTAGCTTTTTCAGGCCTAGAATTCCAGCTGCCGGCATTCGCCCTTTGTGTAAACCTTGCAAATTATGAGAGAAAAGGCATTAGAATTACTTCATAAAGCATTATTATGCATAAAAACATTATAAATAACAGTAGAAATCATGATGCAAAATGGACGTATCGTTGCACGACAGAGTCATCATCGGGAGTGGTGAATGAGGAGTCACCCTCTATAGTCCACGACCGGTTGGCTTCAATACAGAGAAATCATCAGGAGTGAGATGCGAGGTATCACCCTCGTCACTCGATAGTAGCTCTGCAGAGTCGTACAACCAAGGAGGGGTGCCGGTAATGTGTTCAGTCTTCGTACATTGATCACATTGATTGAGACATCCAGTAGTAAAACATGGCAACACGGACAAGGGTATGGGGCCACTAATGGATCACTAACCAACCTATACTGAGCATATAGGATAGCAGGTAAAGTAACAACAACAGGTTACAAAAGCAGGTTGTGCATCAGAATAGGAGTTATCGAACAACAATAGCAAAATCTAATGCAAGCATGAGAGAGAAAGAATGGGCGATATAGGAATGATCAATGGGTTTTGCTTGCATGGAAGCTCTGCAGATAGATACAGATCCTCGACGGTGAAGTAGTCAATCACAGGATCAACAACGGTCTCAGGGTCTACCAGAAAAGAAGTAACAGAGGGGGAAACAAATAAATAACAGAGTAAACAAATGCAACACAAATGCAATGGCACGACAATGTGTGTGGGTACATGCTCTAATGCATCACTAAACATTTTAAAAGAATAGGGAAAAGATTCGGGAATATTTTCCCAGCTCCAGGTATTATTCGGCTAGACGATCCAGAGGGGAAGGTTCCATGTTTGCAGTGTTGGAGGCATGTGCAAGGTATGTGGATGGCATATTCGGTTTCATCTTATTTTTCTGATCATTTTTCATATATAAATTATTTTCATCCGAGTTACAGATTAATTTATTATTTTTCAAAGTTTTATTGTTTTCCTGGAATTCCTGAAATATATTTAAAACAAATTACGCACAGTAAATATTTTTGTCACATAAGAGTGGGCTAGCCACTGAGGCTGACAATGGGCCAGGGCCGCCTAGTCAGCAACCTAGTCAGCATTGATTGGGTCAATGTTTGACCAGTCAAACTGGTAGGTGGGGACCACCTGTCAGTCACACATTATTTATTAGGGTTATTTACTGATTTAAATTGGTTTAGTTAGTAGAGGGGCCCAACATGTCAGTGGGACATTTAGCTAATTAAGCATTTAACTTAAACTAACCTAATCCTAATCCTAATCTAATCAGGGTTGTCCCCACATGACAGGGGCACAACCGGCACACACACACGCACGCACACACGGCGCCCTCGGCCATGGCCAGCAGTAGCGGCATCGGCCCGGTGAGCGTGGCCAGGCCACGACGCGGGTCAAGGGGTGCGTTCGGGGCATGGCTGGCAGCGGTGGCAAGCGCGGCGATCGGCAGCAGGGGAGCAGCAGCGGCCGCGGGCGAGCGCCGCCAGCAGCTGTGAGGCCGGGTGAGGCCAGAGGTGCGGCGAGCGGGGCGAGTGGGCAAGTGGGGGGGCAAGGCACGCGGGAGCACGCGGGCCACCCAGGGGCGCGGTTCGGGCGTGGCGAGCGCGAGCGCCCAGTGAGCACGGGCGCAAAATCTAGCAGCGAGGAAGAGAGCGGGGGAAGAGGGGAATCGCGCGGCGCTCACCGCGGACCTCGAAGGCGTGCTCGGGAAGGCTGGGGCGATACCGGAGCAGTAGGTTGAGGCGGTGGGATGGCGGCCGCCGAAGCGGAGGGAGACGCCTGATCCGCCGAGGGAGATCTCCGCGGCTCGAGCTGGTGGTTGCAGTCGAGGCAGTGGTCGACGGCAGAGCGGATGGACGAGGTCTCACGGCGCGGGGATGATCATGGGTGCGTGGGCGAGGTGAGGCGTGGAGACGATGGTGCGGGGTTTGCTGTAGCGAGGAGATCAAGCGAGGGGGAGGAAGAAACGGGCTAGGGTTTGATGCGGGGCTCGCAATCGTCGCTTTATACCCGAGGGGGCGTGTGATGGCCGACACGGCGGCCATGGTGGCCTGGATGGCCGCCATGCCCCTTCTCTGCCTCTTGTAGCGGGAGGAAGGAGAAGACTTATGTGGGTTGGGCCTCCACTGGCACTAAGGCCCAATCGCCACTAGGTTTAGGACTTTTCTTTGTCTCTTTCTGTTTTTCTTTTACAGCAACTGTTTGCATTTATTTTAGCCATCAAATGACTTTTGCCAAAAATAGAACTTGGCCACAAAAATGCATTACAATATTTGGCACTGCCACAAAAAGTTTGGGAGGTATTTCAATTTGTGTTAATTTTGCATAAATGGAAAACCATTTAGAAGGGTTGATTTGGCACTATTTTAATTGCTATAGCCCATTTAAGTAAATAAGTTTTTTGCTAAATGATGAACTATTTTCCAATCATGTTTGTGAAATTTTAAATTTCACTCGCAATTTGAATTTGACTTAGGTTTATATCCAGGAGAGATTAAGCTAAGCAAAAATAGGATGACATGTCATCATTAGTCAGGGATCACTGTAGCATAATTACAGGGGTCTTACAAAAGTCCTGCACTAAAAGAAATCTCATCCCGAGATTCAGGAGGTAGACGAAAACATAGCGGAGTATTCATCACGAAGACGATCCTCGCGTTCCCAAGTCGCGTTGTCTTCAGAATGGTTTGACCACTGAACTTTTAGGAACTTGATTGCCTTCTGACAGGTGCGGCGTTCAGCTTGATCAAGAATGCAGATCGGATACTCTTCATAAGAGAGGTCTGGTTGCAATTCAAGCACTTCATGATCCACTGCACGGTATGGATCCTTGAAGCAACGACGAAGTTGCGATACATGGAAGACATCGTGGATGTGAGAAAACCACGGTGGCAATTCCAATTTATAAGCCACATATCCACGTCTAGCGAGAAACCGGAAGGGACCAATGTAGCGAGGAGCTAACTTGCCCTTGATTCCAAAACGATGAGTGCCCCTCATAGGAGTGACACGCAGATAAGCTTGTTCACCAGGTTGATAGATTGATCCCCGGTGTTTACGGTCATAGTTTCTCTTCTGACGGGACTGGGTTGCCTTGTGATTTTCTCGGACAACATGGATTTTCTCTTCAACTTGCTGGATAATATCCAGACTGATGAGCGGCCATTCCCCAGTTTCTTACCAATTTAGAGGGGTTCAGCACTTCCGTCCGTACAATACTTCGAAGGGTGCCATCTTCAAGCTGGCTTTGATAGTTGTACTTGTGTGAGAATTCAGCATACGGGAGAGATTCTTCCCACTTCTTGCCAAATGAAATGACACAAGCTCGAAGCATATCTTCAAGAATTTGGTTGACTCGTTCAACTTGACCTTGGGAATGGGGGTGATAGGTTGTGCTCCAGGTTATATGAGTTCCCATAGCTTCTTGGAAACTTTCCCAGAACTTTGAGGTGAAGAGGCTGCCACAGTCTGAACTGATCTCCTTCGGAATACCATGGAGGGTCACAATTCTGGAGATATACAAGTCTGCTAACTGACTAGCAGTGATCGTCTCCTTGACAGGCAGAAAATGTGCAACTTTGTAAAGTTGGTCGACGGCGACAAGAATAGCACCACGACCCTTTTGTGATTTGGGAAGGCTAGTTATGAGGTCCATTTGAATCTTATCCCATTTCCATTCAGGTATAGGAAGCGATTGCAGAAGCCCAGTAGGTTTTTGATGTTCTGCTTGGACGCGACGGAAAATGTCACATTCAACAACATATCGAGCAATGTATTGCTTCATCTTAGTCCACCAGTATCTCTGACGAATGTCTTGGTACATCTTGGTACTTCCTGGATGAATAGACAAAGGTGTGTCATGTGCTTATTTCATAACTTTCTGTCATATTGTCGAAGGGGGGGTACCACAAGGCGATCTCTGAAGAACAAAGCTCCACCTTCATCAAGCGAGAAATTTTTGGCCTTACCAGAGGCAAGATCACTCTTAATCTAATCAACTTTAGTGTCTTTCTCTTGCGCAGACTTCATAGCTTTCTCGAGAGTTGGTTCTAGGACAAGGGTATTAAGAGAACACTGTGGAACAATGTGAAGGTTCAACTTGCGAAGTTCTTCGTGAAGGAGGGGTTGAGCTTGCTGAAGCATGAGGTTGTTGCAACTAGGGATGGCACCCGCAGGGTTTGGGTATGGGTGGAGCCACCCCATACCCTTACCCATCACCCGTACCCATACCCGTTGACGGGTACAATTTTTTCCCATACCCGTCACCCATCAAGATAAATGGGTACCCGTGGGTAAAATTACCCAGATTTGCAACACATCAATTTGAGCATTATATGGTCATAAACAATAATTTATAAACAACAAGACATCATGACATCAACACATACTCGTTCGTGAGCTAGCTATTGTGGTGCGGCGACCTAACATGAATGCATGATGAGGTCTTGTTAGGGTTGTTGGATTTATGTACATATAATATGTTTAATATGTGGATAAATAATATATAAGGTCTATTTGTCAGAATATATGCGGGTACATGCGTACATGGGTATGGATTATACCAAACCATACCCATACCCACTATACCAAATGGGTATGAAATTTTCCTATTTATGTACCCATGAGTATTTTTTGACCCACACCTTTGCCCTAATAGGGTTTTTACCCGCAGGTTACGCGAGTAATGGGTACCCATTGCCATCCCTAGTTGCAATAAGACTTGCGGCTCAAAGCATCGGCCATAACATTAGCCTTACCGGGGGTATATGAAATACCCAAGTTATAGTCTGAGGTTGCCTCCATCAATCTTTGCTAACGATGGTTCAGATCTGGCTGAGTGAATAGGTACTTTAGACTTTCGTGATTAGTGTAGGTCTCGCAACAATTACCGAGGAGGTAATGCCGCCAAAATTTCAGTGCATATATAACTGCAGCAAGTTCGAGATCATGCATTGGATAGTTCTCTTCATGAGGACACAACTAGCGAGAGCCATAAGCAATCACTTTATGCTCTTACATTAGGACACAGCCTAATCCTTGCCGAGAGGTGTCGCAATAGATCACAAAGTCTTTGTGAGTATCTGGGGGAGCAAGCACTGGGGCACAAGTCAACTTGTCATTCAGAGTTTGGATACCATCCTGACATTTGGATGTCCACTCAAACTTCTTGCCTTTGTGGAGCAGGTCAGTCAATGGCTTTGCAATCTTGGAGAAGTTCTCGACAAAGAAACAACAATAGCTGGCGAGTCCGAGAAAATTTCTAACTTGCTTGACATTCTTCGAAGGAGTCCAGTCAAGAATATCCTAAACTATTCTGGATTGACAGCAATGCCTTCTGTAGAAAAGCATGGCCTAGATAGGTCACTTCAGGTAACCAGAACTCGCACTTGGAGTACTTGGCATAAAGCTTATGTTCACGAAGCTTCTTCAGCACAAGTCGAAGATGTTCGACATGTTCTTCTTCATTCTTGGAATATACAAGGACATCATCAAGATAAACCACTTCGAATTTGTCGAGGTAATCCATAAAGATGTAGTTCATCAATCGAGAGAAGGTGGCTGGAGCATTGGTTAAGCCAAAGGACATGATGGTGTACTTGTATGAACGACCTATGATCAAGTGATCTCACTTGACTCATAAGTCAATATACTCTAACATAGGTGACTTTGTCGCCGACCCCCTCTCTAGATGAAGTCTTCTAGTATTATATTTTCTTAGTTGGATCTTCTTTGCATTTCTTTTACTTGAGTGTTTCTCTTTTATCAAAAAAAAGACTTCATCCAAATTCTTTCCTATCTTCTGTATTTCTTTCTCACTTTCTCCAGGTTTACTTCATTGCAAACCTTATGCAAATTCCTTGAAAACCCTTGAAAATCCTTGTGAGAACTCTATTCCAAGTGAGCCGAGTTGACAAAATTTTCTTTGTGCGTTGAACTCGGTCACTCCGATTAATAGCTTCTCGGCCGGACCAAAGTGCAAGATAACCTTGTACACAGTTCATTGGTTCCAACGAAATGGACTAGTTCGGCTCCACCGATAGGCTCTATCGGTGACTTCACCATCTCGGAGTCACCGATCGACACAAATCGGCACTACCAATTTCACTACCGAGAGAGAACTCTTGCCAGATTTCCTGATTCTTATTTCCAACTCCACTCAATGATTCTTTCCCTCTATCTGCATCTAAAGCTGCATTATGCCTAGCTGTGTCTCTCCAGGACCACACTCACTTGACTCAAACCCATGAAGAGGAGAGAATTTGCTGCCTTTTTTGTAAATTGATGTCAAAGGGGGGGAGAGAGAGCACATCAAAGCTTATCCTTAGCTTATCCGTACAGAGAATCAAAATCTTGTCATATTTTAAGCTCTTCCCAGGAGAGATGCACTATCGTAATAGGAGAGAATTCACATGTCTTTAAGAGGGTAGAGACATGTCAGTTATTTTATTTGAGCCTTTATCCGCTCTGATTTGATTCTGCTCTGATTTTATCTCACCCTACCTACTCCCATTATCCAATGCTAGATTCAGGGGGAGAGGAAGTTTAAGTTTAGGGGAGAAAAATCCTTGGAAGCTATTGCAAATCCTTAATTCTTTGGGGACATGTCTATATTCAAAAGGAGTACTCACTCTGTGATACTCACCAATAACACGTCATCCCAGTCTTGGTACTCTTGTGGATCTTGAAGTCGCTTTCTTGTTTAAAGTTCTCTTGTGTTACCTAACCCTGTTTTCTCAAGCTTGCTTCTCCAAGAGTCAGTTCAAGAACCACAAGTTAAGTATATGCATCTCACTCATGTGCATAATGATCTCTTGCTCTTGTACATATTGTTTGCAAGAGGAAATTATACACATGAAGGTACATTTCTCATTCCTTTTCGCTCTGATGCATATAGCCAAGATACATGTAACTCATTACTCACTCTGTCATGTCGTGCATTCACATGTCTTCTAGTTCTATCATTACATGACTGCACACATGTAGGGGGAGCTTATGCAAGTTACATGTTCCTCCAAAGCTTTAATGTACTACTCATCATATCATTACTTGAAGCTTTGATGTATGTTTCCATCAATTACCAAAAAGGGGGAGATTAAAAGCACAAGTGCTCCCTTGGTGGTTTTGGTAATTAATGTTAACATATCTTTTGTTAGACTAATGGTTTTATCTAGTATATTTCAGACAAGTTCAACAGTGGTATGGCAAGGACAAGAGGATGTGGACCCCCTTCAAAATGCTAAGGACATGGATTGGCAAAAGCTCAAGACTCTACATTTTTGGTTAAGTGATCCAAGATCACATTGAGATAGGAAAGCCAATACTATTAAAAGGGGATGAGGTGGTGCTTAATGGTCTATTTGCTCAAGTTCTTAGTGATATTGCTCCAAAACCTTCAGCCACTTTCTCAATCCAAATATGTTCAAACCCTACATTCCAACTCGGCCCCACCGAAATTTCCCTATCCGGAGCCACCGGGTTCATCTGGACAGCGCCACAACCAAACCTTAACAAATCAGATCCACCGATATGGTTCTCGGTCCCACTGGTTTTGCCTGCCCAACCTTTTGTAACCAGTTGCAACTATTTCGGTCTCACCGAGTTTTGCAATCGGTCCCACCAAGATGCTTGGTAAACCTTCTGTAACTTGTTGCATTTATTTCAGTCTCACCGAGATTTGCAATCGGTCCCACTGAGACGACGTGCCAACCTTTCTGTTTCCTTATTGCTTCACTTTGGTCCTACCGAGTTGATGCAATCAGTGCCACCGAAACGAGACTTTCCCTAACCATTGCACATCGGTTCCTCCGAGTTGTTCCAGTCGGTCCCACCGAGATTCCTAATGTTCGTATCTTTTACACAGGTCGGTGCCACCGAGATTTCTAATTCGGTGCCTCGATTTGGGTCAAAAGTGTGTAATGGTTGGATTTGTGTGGAGGCTATATATACCCCCTCACCCCCTCTTACTTAGTAAGAGAGCCATCAGAACATGCCTACACTTCCACTACTCATTTTCTGAGAGAGAACCACATACTCATGTGTTGAGATCAAGAGAACCCATTCTACCATTTGAACCTTGATTTCTAGCCTTCCCCAAGTTGCTTTCCACTCAAATCCTTCTTCCACCATAGCCAAATCTGTGAGAGAGAGTTGATTGTTGGGGAGACTATTATTTGAAGAACAAGAGCAAGGATTTCATCATCAACACACCGTCTATTACCCTTTGGAGAGTGGTGTCTCCTAGATTGGTTAGGTGTCACTTGGGAGTCTCCGACATGATGTGGAGTTGAACCAAGAAGTTTGTAAGGGCAAGGAGATCGCCTACTTCTTGAAGATCTACCCGAGTGAGGCAAGTCCTTCGTGGACAATGGCGATGGTGGGATAGACAAGGTTGCTTCTTCGTGGAGCCTTCGTGGGTGGAGCCCTACATGGACTCGCGCAACCGTTATCCTTCGTGGGTTGAAGTCTCTATCAACGTGGACGTACGATGACACCACGTATCGGAGCCACGCGTTTGCACACTCCATTTCCATCCCCTTTACATTCTTGCAATTACATGCTTTACTTTTTCCGCTGCCTATACTCTTGTCATGCTTGAAATGTATTGTGTGCCTTTTAACATGTGCTAAACTTAAGCTTAACTTGAAGAATTGTAAAAACTGTCACCTTTGTTTGTTAAGGGTCTAATCACCCCCTCTAGACCCCTCTTCTCGATCTTTCAAGTCTCCACGTAGGCTGACCCACGCAAGAGTAACAAGCGATGTAAAAAGAACCGCAAAAATAAATCACATTATCCCAGTTTCGAACTCCCGATCCACCTCTAATGGATGCGCGTACGTAACCACTCCAGCTGACCAACGCTAGTGACGAGTACGCAACGCGAAATACTTTAAAACAAACTGCATTGGCCGATCCGAATATTTTCCCTCTTTTTTTCAAACATTTCATGAAAAATCTGAATACTTTCAAAAAAGATTCCAAACATTTTTTTTAAAGAACATAAACGGGTTTTGAAAAAATGCCCAAATTTTGGATTTGTAACCAGATTTTAAAACAAGAAGAATGTATGAATTCATGCACAAATTCTAAAAAATGGGAATTTTTTCCAATTCCATTCTTTTCACAAACACGAACAAGTTTTTAAAAAATGTGACCAATATGTGAATTGGTGAACAAATTTAAAATTGGATTTATTATGAATTTTGCAACAGATTTTGATAAGGAACTTTTTTTAAAACAATTTGGACAAAAACGAACATTTTTTTAATCTGTAAAAAACAAATTGAAACTCTGAACAAAATATGAAAAAGCGGACATTTTTTCAATTTGTGAACTAAAGGTGAAAACAGGAACATTTTTTGAACTTATGTGTGTTTATTGAAAAAGAGAACATTTTTTCAATTATTTGAACATTTTTTGAATTTGCAAACAAAATTTGAAAACAGGATTTTATTTGAACTTATGAGCTTTTTGAAAGGCAAACATTTTTTTGAAATATGACAAACCTTTTTTGAATTGTGACCAAAACTTTAAAAACAGGAACATTTGTTGACATTCCGAACATTTTTTGTAATTTATAAAAAAATTAATATTCTGAAAAACAAAAATAGATACAAAAAATGAGAAGAAAAAGGAATTAAAATGAAAAAGAAGTAAACATGACAATGGAAAAAAAGATAACGAAAATAGAATCAGATAACTAAAAACAAGAAAAGGAATAAACTAAAAATTAAAAATAATAATAATAAACCGAACAAAACCATAAAAGAAACAGCAGGAAAAAATAACGAGAAAAAAAAACCAGACCTAGACCGGTTGGGAACCTTTTGGAAGGTTCCCAAAACCGGGATCAGTGAAACGCGCAAACGGGTCGGCCCATTTAATCGCTCGCCTCGCCATGTCTGTGCGTTTGCACACAACTTGACGCAAAGAGCGTAGTATAGGGTTTTCCCTCTAACGACGCTGAGCAATAGGCTGGTGCAGGTCGTTAAGAGGGCTTAGGGACCGGGATACAGTGTTAGAGGGCAATGTAGCCCATAAAAATCGATAGATTCAGACGTTGGTTTTGATGAATTATGTGTACGTATAAAACTGACTTGGGAATCACATCTACAACATTAGGGTATGTTGTTTCTAACTTTGATTTATACACTATTGGTATTTTTACTCTGTATGTTGCAACAACTAACATTCATGAAATGTCATTGGGGTATATATTTCGCTTCAAGCGGAAGTACAAAGTAAGGAAAAATATATATATAAGTTCGCTTCAACAATGCATTAGCAGACACAAACGGCAATCAATTTTCACTGTTACAACAACCGGTGCTTCCTCACGATTTTTCAGTATCACTCCAGTCCATATATATTGGTATGATTTTCATAATGATTCAAGATTAATTCTGTATAAGTGAGGACTGTATATGTGAAAAAATTCCTTGTTTACAACTAAATCTCTCGTCACTGCTGGCTGCTCAGAGTATTGTGCACCTGTTCAGACCAAGGGAGGAGAAAATCCGCCTCGCAGAAGGCCAGATGCGGCCAATAAGTCCTGGCTTCTCTTCATCAAAGGCATGATCTGACTCTGCACTCGGAGGACTAGACTTCCCGCTTCCATCTCTATCCCTACTTGTGACTGCCTCGCCAGACCCTGCCGTGTCGCCACCATTCTTGGACTCCATACCAACTTCAGATATCTCTCCTGGCTTCTTGTCAAATAGTCCTTTGAACTGCTTCCTTGCCTTCTTTTCAATTTCCTTTGTTTGTGCATCAACTGTTAGTTACAAACTTTGAACACTATTCCCTCCGTTCCTAAATACTCCCTTCGTTCCTAAATATAAGTCTTTGTAGAGATTTCACTGTGGATCACATACATTCGTATGTGGATGCATTTTAGAGTGTATATTCACTCATTTTGTTTCGTATGTAGTCCATAGTGAAATCTCTATAAAGACTTATATTTAGGAACGGAGGGAGTATAAGTCTTTCTAGAGATTCTAATATGAAGTACATACCGAGCAAATTGAGTGAATCTATACTCTAAACTACGTCTATATACATCCGTATGTAGTCCATAGTGAAATCTCTAGAAAGACTTATATTTAGAAACGGAGGGAGTATGAGTTTGTGCATGTTCTGTTGCATACCTGTTCCTTCTGTTTAAGTTTAACAAGGGCCGCTGTAGCATCAGGCTCCGAGGACTTATCGACGGTTACCATCTAATGAAGCGATGCCATTACATATAGATTAGGCCTCTACCAACCAAACATGATTCTGAAGCATGGTGCCACTAACCTTCTCAAAATCGTTCTTTGCATCATCGAAGTCCCCACCTAACATGTATGACATTCCTCGGCGGTAGAGTGCTTTGACATGCACAGGATTTGCATCAAGCACCTGTTCAAACACAAGTAAATCAAAGAACAACAGCAGGATAATAATGTGAACCTTGTGCAAATCTATACTTTGCAGAGACTGATGGATCAGTGTAGCAGACTTGAATGGAGTTCAGGAGGTGAAGTGCAAAACTGTAAGTGGCGGATGGTAGGAGAGCAAGGGCGAGGGAGTTTAGGCTTGACGCCTTGAGGATAGATCTGTTCTGGAGGAAAAACGTCCCCTTTTTACCGAAAAAGGCTTTCACCCTGCTTTATATATAAAGCAATGATTCTCAACAACCCGGTACAAACACCTGCCAACACTACACACGCACACCCAAGGCAGGATACATAAGCGCTGAGCGCAGCAACAACATCCCTAGCGCTACAAGAGCAACCGGGGTCCTCAACCGTGAACACGCCACTGCGAAGAGATGAAGCCACATACGATGAACCATGGGCTCCAAGGCGGCGCCTTCAGGAAGGAAACGACACCGGAGCGCCGCCACCGCCCGACCCGAGGATTAGAGATTCCCCTAGAGCAACACGACAGGCAATGATAGCCACGACGACGCCTTCAAGAAGGGAACGAGCTTCGCCGCCGCCGGTCCGCCCGAAGAAAGAACAGGTTTTCACCCCAGCCAACACTCACCGCCACCGAACGCCACACCCCGGCGACCACGCCGCCCACACGGCCATGGCCACCGGGTAGCACCAAGCCACGGGCTCTGCCCATGAGCACCGCGGAACCACCACCAGGGCCGCCACCGTGACATCCAAGACCTTGACACCCCACTCGAGACCCCCTGCTACCCCAACCAAAGATACGGGCGGAAAGGATCCACCTTTCGCACCCTTGGGCTGCCCCCAACGCCTCCATCGACCCGTCCTGCGGCACCGGGCGCGAGACAAGGTCGGTCCTCCTGCCGGGCGCGAGACGAGGTCGGTCTTGCTGCCGGGCACGAGACGAGCTCGGTCCTGCTGCTGAGCGCGAGACGAGCGATGGACCGTAGCCGGGAGAGGACCAAACCTTCGACGACGGTAGCGACCAGACAACGAGGAGAGGGACCGAAGGTCGAAACGGGCCGCCTACAAACGAGCCGACGCCGAAAAACCAGCCGCCACCGCAGCCGACCCGCCGAACTGCCGTGATGTCGGCTCAGCGAATGGAGGCCGCCAGCCCGCCGCCGCCCACAGCCGGAGCAACCGCCACGCCGGGCCGCTGCCCCAACCCGTGCCGCCCGCCGGAAAAATGCATTAGATCCGGCTGGCACACACCCACCACCACCAGCCCCAGCCCGCCTCCAGCCCCCGACGAAACCAGAGGAGAGGAAGGGCGAGACCCACACCGCTGCGCCGTCACCTCCACCAGCAGACCACCACCGCGGAGACGACCGCCCGCAGCCCGCACCCACCGCGTCTGGATCTGGCAGCCCGCCTTCAACACACTAGCCGTGCACCACCAGGGCGTGCCTGTCACGCCGCCATCGCACCCGCGCGCCACCACCAGCGCCGATGCGACGCCGCGCAGTGGAGCCCCACGAAAGCGCCACCACCAGGTCCAGGGCCGTCGTTCCGCGCCGACTACCCCACACGAATAGACGAGGGGGGGGGCCGCCGCCGCCGCCAGCGACCGGGCTTCGCCCGGCCCGGCCCTCTGGCGACGGCGAGGGAGGATCCCCTTTTCTCTGTTTATTTCTTCAATACCTAATTACATGTTAATTGTGTAGCTTTATAGTGCAGCTTGGCAGTAGGCTAGGGAAGACTTGAACCGACTCAACTAATCAAACAAACTAGACATGGAAACCAATAAAGACCTATCCGGACGGGTCCAGTACCCCATGGCGTGAGAAGCTACGCCCAAGTTCCTTTCAGTGTATTACCTTATTGCACGCTTCAATAGACTTCCTGTACTCACCCATCTTCTGGTAGCAAGCAGCTACATTTAGATGTAGAGAACTCTGCATTTGTAACAACATAAAAGGTTCAACATGTATCAGGAAACAGCAACAAGTAGAAAAACATATACTACTAATGGGAGGAGAAATGTGTGTGCGCGTGGGGTGGTGGGGCCGGGGTGATGTAGTGGTCAGTGCATCAATCGTTATGGTAGGAGAAAGCTGGAAAATAGAGTATCATCGTACTCTTGAATTGGCAAAGATTTTCCCCTCTTCATCGTCTTGAGGATGCACGTGGTTATACTCCCTAAGCAACTGCATCCATAGAGGGTAGGGAAACCAAAGTCAGCAAAAACTTTAAGAGCTGTTGGCATGGCTTGTTTCACATCCAAGCATTTTCTTTTGACAAGCAAAGTAAGTTTTAGCATGACTTTTCTTTTTATAACTGGAAAACAGAAGGGGAGCCCCAAAATAAAAGGGTACACTATATTAAAAGAAAATGAGCACAAAGATATTCCACAGCATATTTACAGAAGGAAAAAATTAATGGACCCAAACAAAAGGGGGGAAACAAACATGGCTTTTCCGTGGACACCTGAATGGAGTTGCATACTTTGCGCTATCTCACTGAATACATGGAGCTGCACAAAAAAATCTAGAACTGACAAAAAAGATCTCCCAACCCCCCTGTAAAATGCTTTTTGCCATATACTTTGCATCATGTGAGCTAAGCTCCGCCAAAATAATAATCTTAGTACAATGAGATATCCTGCACTCCAGCACATTTATCCCAACAACATGAATTGCAGAATTTGCATGAAGCGCCATGATTAAAATGAGAGTCAATTTATAATTAAGAACCACAACGGCATGCTCATGCCGTGACGTTGGCATAGCTGTGGTGTTATCTCTTGTTTATTGTCAATATCGCTTTAATTCATTTACGTTTAACATTTAGATTCAAATTGAAGAATTTCGACACTTCGCACAAACCTCAGGCTCCACTGAGAAAACTAGTGGTGCGGAGCACCCTAGGGTCATCACCATGGCTTTGGCTTCATTGCCAACGCATCACATATACTACGGTGAATTCCATCCTTTATGTGTGTCTACTTGGTTCTCTCATGGGTGGTATACTACTTGACCCTCCTTCATGCATACATAGGTTTGAGCTGAGCTTCACGCGAGTCAAGGAGGAGTGCGCACAAGAGTACGCCCACACCATACACAGAGAAGCTTGGAAGAGAGAAGATGGGCAGCTGGAATCCAGTAGCCGGACTATCCGGCCTATAGCCGGACAAAAACCTCCTCTGGATCACCATCTGGCCCTTCGTCTGGCTACCGCGCGCAAGGCAACGGAAGCTAAATTGGTGAAGTCAGACTGTCCGGCTTGGAACCCGGACAGTACGGCTCCTAGAGCGAGCCCTCCGAGTGGCGCCTGTGGAAGCCCTGATCCGGACGAGTTGCAGGCTTGCGACCCGGACAGGCCAGCATGTGCCTGCGTGCAAATCTGGCCCACGAGCTATGTATCCCCTCTCTCACCTCCCCCACTTAGCCCTTCGTGGCTAGGACTATATATACCTTTCCCCCACCTCCTCTCTAGGGTTAGCAAAGCAGAAACTAGATCTTGAGAGAGCATTGCTCCTTAACTCCTTGTACCTCCTCTTAGAGGATCAAGCCCTCCTAAGGGAGAAGAATCCCTTTGGATTACCAAGACCTCCACATCCTTTGGATTGGAGAAGACCATCTCCCAAGACCCTCACATCCTTTATTTTCTTTGTTTTTCTTGGATCTACATGCACCTCATGTATTGGCTTGAGATCTGAGGGATACTTGGTGTGGATCTTGTCCAATTAGTGTTCTCTCGTGTTTTCTTGTGGATTTGTCCCGTGTTCTTCGTGAATACAGACAATACACCCCAAATCCATCTCCAATTCGTGAAGATCAGGCCACCCTAGGGGTTAGTCCTACATTAACCAGTTTACTAGATCTCGTCAGTTTTGGATAAGACAGGTTTCCCTCAGCCCCAACCCTTTTTTGTGAAAAAAAAAAGGGAAGTGCATGGTGCACTTCTCCAAAAATCTGAAATGAACTCAGCAGATGTAGTGTCAAACTTAATCTGTATATTGAGCAATCAGTTCTGGTGGGTAGCAGATGAACTTAGGCACTTAGCACATGCTATTTTGGCCTATTTTTATCTCTTTTGGACTTTGCTTGTTCTTATATGTTGTTAGAATGTTAAACTTGCATAAAGAATCAAAGGGAAATAATATAACACCGACATACAACATGAATAGACTGGCTCCTGGCCATGCCCGGGAACATCTTTGGAAACAAGAATAGGATTTTTTAGGAAAGATGTAGACACAGATGAATATCGCTACCTAAGACTCAATTTATATAATAAATAGCAGTAATCAATTTATTGCACAGCAACTTCAAGTACCAGTGGACATACCTTCTCGTATTTTGCTTTTGCAAGTTCAAATTTTCCTTCTTTAAATAGTCTGTTACCCTGTGAAAGGGATTCTGTTTAACGTCAGTTGTCTAAAATCTAAAACAATAATGAAGTACCAGATCAAAATTATGAAATACTTTGTAACTAAGTGCTGTTGAATGTAGGCTTAAACTCTAGCAAAAAAAACCTCAAAATCACTATAGACTAGACCGAGCTGATGGCCAAAGGAAAGCTCAGGATTCTCATAAGCCTATACATCTAATGGCATCTTAAACCAAATAACCATCTTCAGGAGACACTAGGTTGAAATTCATTTGACATGTTGCTCTAGCAAACAACATTCAAATAGCAGTTGAAATAATTTGTCCAAATAGAAAGGAAAGAGAGAAAGTAATTTTTTATGCAAAGATGTCTCATAAGTTTCTTGCATATACCCATTTTCTGCAAAAGTGCATCTACGACAGTCTTGTTGAAGTGTATATGTGGATTGCCTAGCCCTTTCCATCAGCCCGGACTTTTGGTTGTGTTGGCTAGTGCATGAAGCTTAACATGGTATCAGAGCCCAAGGTCTTGAGTTCAAGTCCTGACTTTCGCAATTTATCTAAAAATTGCTGCTGCCCCCCTCTCTGTCCACGTATAGGCCTCTCACGTGTTGACTTCCCGCGTCACAAGTGAGAAAAGGTGTTGAAGTGTATATGTGGATTGCCTAGCCCGCCTAGCCCTTTCCATCAGTTCGGACTTTTAGTTGCGTTGGCTAGTGCATGAAGCTTAACAAGTCTCACTCGAATACAAATTGGCGAGATTAAAAATAATATAATCATTGTAAGTATACCGTGTTCTTAATTTTATCTGCCTCTTCCATGATTTCTTTGAAGGTCAAGCCAGTCCAATCCTGCATTTGTACAATGATCATTTGAGAAAAGAAAATTCACTAGTTAAAATAATATGACAAGCATAACCAAAGAGAAAATATATTGATATATAAATAATAGAAATAATTCCGTAGGTAAATGTTGCACTGAGTTATGAGAAAGCTCCCAAGGGAAACTATTGGCATTTACCTGTGCACATATGTGACGCATGTAACACAGTCTATTACTTTATTTTGGAATTTAGCACAATAAAAAGAACTACAGATAATCATCAATAGAGATGGTTGTATGCCATGCAGTTGCAGTACTCACGATAATCATGAAATTATAAATCCAAAATAAAGAATCGCTCAACAAATCCAAAACAACCATTGCTCGACAGAATTGGCCAAGTGTCAAAAAACGACAATAAAGCTAAGTCTGATCCCAAGCAGTGCCTATAATGGTATTATGACACCGTAAAAAGCAACAGAAAAACAAATGGTTTCATACCTTGGGAACTTCAAATCCAAGTAATTCAATTTCCCACCGAACATGAGCTCCTTCAGGAACATTCACTGGCCTGTTGCACCATACCCGATTATTCAAAAAGCTCCATTGCCAAAAAAACTACGAATGTAAAGGTTGATACGACCTTGGGAATTTATCATACGCAAAATCTGGAGGGCAGGTGACAATAGATTTTTCACCAGGAAGCATTAGTCGAACACACATTTCAAATCCTTCAGGAACCTATGACAATGCATCAAAACATCTGTTACTCTTCTTCAATTGATAGGATGAAACATATTTTAACATTCAATACTAGAGATATGTAGTGACAGAATTCTAAGAGAAAACGATAACAGGAAGTGTATAAAAGTATTCCTCCCTCCGTCCGAAAAAGCTTGTCCCTCAAATGTATGTATCTAGCACTAACTGTACTTATGTGATAACAAAGTCCCATCTTATTTTTTCACGTAAGTATGTGATAGTTCTAAGAAAGGACAATAAGTATACAGAACCATCAATTTGGAAGCGAAGCCCTGAAACCCTATTGGGAGTTCAAGTTATTAACATATACAAAGTTTAAAGGTCAATGCCATATGTGATCAACTTTCACAGTTTCTGTATTGTAAATTCTTATTTTTGAACTAAATAAAGTCTAAGTGATACTTTAAAAAATAGGAAACAAAAGTAGGATTCGGAGACCCATGGTTCTCGAAACAAAATGGTCGGTATTATTTTTGTTGTCCATTTGCCACATTCTGATAGCAAGATTTAATAAAGTAACTAAGATTGATTATGTAGATAAAATAAAAGCTATAATATTTACCAATCCTTCTCCGGAACAGAACTCCAATGGTTCCCCATCATTATCAATTTGTGTATCATAAAATACTGACTTTGGTTCATCAAGGAGCATCCCCTTGTAATGAACTCTTAACAAGCTATCATGAAGGGGGCAGTCCATAGGAAATTCACCTGATATTTTGGAAGAAAACAAAAAGCAGCTTAAGTAAGCGTGTTACATGGTAAAACAAGAACGGAAAATGATAACTTCATGTACTACTCATCAAGATTAAAAATCTACAATGATCACCCTATTAACGAACTTGCACTTATAAAGTAAAATTAACATGATAAATAGCAAATAGTTTTGTCTAATTTCTCACTCCTTAGTTCTGTTCTTAATCTGTATTCCAGTATCCTTTTAGACCTATTACTTGAATCAAACAGAAAACCATCCATCATTCCAAGTAAAAAAAAGGACGACAGGAAATAGGGAGATTTTAAACAAAATAGACAAATGTGCTCTTACATGTATTACCTTCATTCTTACCTTTTAGATCTGTACTTAATGGATTTTCTAATAATAAAGTAAAACATTGAAATTCTTCAAATGGTAAAAAGAGCTAAAAAATGTGTATCCTCTAAAGTATCACAGTAACCAAGCACAAGAAAATCAAAAGGTACCAGTTTTCAGTAGGTGGACACACAGGACAGAAAGTAACACTTCCGGTATAGTTCTGTGAAAGATAAATTTTGCTACACTACAAAGGACAGAGGACAGAAAGCAACGTTTATAGTATAATTCTATGAAAGATAAATTTTGCTACACTACAAGGGTCAAAGGTGTTGGGACCAGAGGGGACATAGGTAGTATCAACATGTAAAATACAAAAGGTTACCAACCACTTCCATCAACTACACGGCGCTTTATGAGGCGTCCATCACCAAGCATATCCCTCACCTATTATTACATCACACAAACTGTTAGCATAACTTTGTATGTTATAGGCATAGTTATAGCTAAAAGAAGATTCTAGTGATGAACAAATGAATCACAGTAAAGTATAATACAATTAGGTGCGTATTCGATAAAGTAAACTAGAGTAAGAAGCCTTCAGTGTGTTGTATCTACACTACCAGCTATAAGAACCTGTGTGCATTGAAAAGTTAGGTAAGCTGGAGTACCTATGATGGCCCTATCACCCCTTACCAAGTGAATTTATTTTTATAATAAAATGTCAGTTATCCATATTGGATATTTTAGGCCATGCCACTACACACTACTCTAGTATCAATATCCAGTTCTCTACTGCTTCTTTAAATGAGCCAGAAAATCATAATAATTCGATTTTGGTCTTCAACTTTCTCAAGTAACATGAGATTTCCAAATTCCGTAGGTAATAAATTTCTTCAATGTATTTTAAAAAGCCACAAATATTGATGGTTTGCCAGTCGTTAGTTGTAATTGGTTAGATATGGAAATTGACTAGGCTACCTTGCATGTTTTAGACTTTTGGCAAGCGAATTGTGGGTCTAGCGCCTTGATTTAGATTTATGTTATAATAAATAGTAGACCATGGTGTGACATCGCAAATGATGGGTAACAAATTATTTCATTATACAGCCCATAAAATCAGTTGCAGTGTAGTATATGAATCATAAACATTTGGTGATAAAAGAAAGTATGACCAGACAAACTTCATCATCCTCAAGGAGAGCATGTAATTCCATCAAAAACACAGCCCGAATAAAGCAGGAATACTATGATATGTAACGGAAAACCCCTAGAAGACCATAGGCCGTAATTCAAATTCTAAACAAATGTTTAATGGAAGTATCTAATAGCTAATTATGACTGTACCTGAGTAAACTGAACAAGTTCCACCTCAAAATGAACTTCTTCAAGGCCTTCAAGTTGCGGCATTACTGAGGACTCTGTCAAATAGGTACTGGTAACATAAATAGTTGCCTTTTCCTTGCGTGCCATTGTTCCAATTCCCATCTCAAGGCCTTTAGGTGCCTAAACTAAAACAGGAAAAAAATGCATAACAAACAGAAGTTAGGAGAATCAATGGGAATGATATAGCTTTTTATGCATTTTAGAATGATAGAATCAGCAGATGAGTTTTACATTACACCAAGTATGCTAGACCTAAACTAGATAGCCCAAATAATTCGTACAGTGGGCACCGTGTGGTTCTCAAATACTCCCTCTGTAAAGATATATAAGAGCGTTTAGATCACTGAAGTAGCGATCTAAATGCTCTTATATTTCTTTACGGAGGGAGTAAGTTGCAAATTTGGACAGAAGTGTTCAGAAAAGCGCATGATATACCTATATCTTGCATTCCTATAAGATACAATAGAATGTCCAAAAGCGCAAAATTAATACCCTATGCTGTTACTACATGCAACAAGGATGCCACTGACCTCAGATTTACCCAAAGTGAAGAAATATGGCACTTCTTTACTGGGAAGAATTTCTTTCCCATCTGCTGTTCTTGCAGTTATCCTGGAGAAGGTACAATAGAATGTCCAAAAGCGCAAAAGGTGTGAACTGATGGAGAAGGTTGGGCAATCCACATATACTTCAACAACAAAGAGAAGGCAAGCAATTTTTTTATTAAATTGCAAAAGCCGAGATTTGAGCGCAAGACCTCTTGGCTCTAATACCATATTAAGTTTCATGCACCAACCAGTAGAACCAAAAGTCCGAACTGATGGAGAAGGTTGGGCAATCCACATATACTTCAACAATAGCAATTGTGGCAGGAAAGGAAGATGAAAAGCAGTAGAAGTAAAGGAAGCCTGGCATGCCTATCAGATAAAAGTTCTGGACAAGGGTAATTTAGACACAACACCATAAAACACCGCTGTCTTGCTCTCCAGCACCAATATGGCATAACAGATGCTAATTTAGTTATCTATTTATTTCCCCCGAGAAAACACAACAAGCATTATGCCTTGTTGTACTGATAGAGCTGGAAAAGTGTTATTTACGAGTCTGCAGTAGGCTACAGCCAAGTGAACAAAAAGAGCCCTAAGTCTAACCATTGGGCAGGACGGTGTGACCCAAGGGTTTGCCTCCTCGATCGTGTCTAGGAGGTCGAGTATGGATGGGGTATCATTGAGGAAAAGACATGTTTCCTTCGGTTCCAAATCCATGATGGAGCTTGTCCCGTGCCTCAGCGCAGAGGGAGTGGCCACAACCATTGTTCTCAACAAGTCAGCGAATTCTTCGCCGCCCGCCGGAGATGCCGCTGTTGCCGTAGATCTTATCCATGACAGCGCCTTGAACCAAACTAGATGCCAAAAGACGCAGTCGATCGTGTCTAGGAGGTCGAGTATGGCTGGGGTATCATTGAGGAAAAGATATGTTTCCTTCGGTTCCAAATCCATGATGGAGCTTGTCCCGTGCCTCAGCGCAGAGGGAGTGACCACAACCATTGTTCTCAACAAGTCAGCGAATTCTTTGCCGCCCGCCGGAGATGGCGCTGTTGCCGTAGATCTTATCCATGACAGCGCCTTGAACCAAACTAGATGCCAGAAGACGCAGTCGACAAGCAGGTGGGTTCATTTACTCGTGGTTTTTGAAGGGAAACTGCAAGGGAAGCCCCCAACAGTATAAATAGGAACACAAATTCATGTCCATGAGGACTTGAACCCAGAAGTAGGATTGCATTCACTCCCCCGACCAAGTAAGCTAGGCTCACTTCCTTATAGTCTCAGTGGTTTGTATCCCCTCATCCCTTTCTGTGCAAATTGACCATTATATGTTTGTATCATCAAATGCAACTACAATTTCAGTTTACACTTCAGTTTTCTAGTAGTCATATTAAAGAAGTCAATTATGTAGCATTTGGGCACTAACCATAAAGAAAGAAAAACTATGTGCTAACACTGCCAAGCACTAACCAGAATTTATTAGATTTAGAGTAAAATAAACATTTACCGTGCTGTCACTTCATATGGTTCTCTAGGTGTTTCCCACCCCTTGCCTTCATCAACTATCTGCCACATCCAAAGGGCAATGATAAGTTTGCCACAATGCTGAAGCATCTGCTCTCATTTACTTGACCTCTTATTGTATAACCAACAAAAAAAGTCTAACATGGGAGTAAAGGATGCCGATAACATTTGGGGAACCCCAAACTGAATATATGAATCCTTTTACTGTGCTAACTTTGGAAAGCACAAAAAATATCAAACAGGTGCTCCAAACATAAATAAAATAAAGTATTTAAAAATCCCAAGTGGATAAAACTGAATATATTTTATGCTATCAATATAGAATGTCTGTTTACCTTCTTTACAACCCCTAAATCCTCAGTCACGACCTGAAAGAGAGAGAAAACTAGAGTCAATAATCGAATCGAATGTGCCAAATAATATTATTATGTGTCTGATTATTCTCTGTGGCAAGAGAGTGCCACAAAAGCTTAAAAGGCAAGTTCTACAGGACGGTGGTTCGACCCGTAATGTTGTATGGCGCTGAGTGTTGGCCGACTAAAAGGCGACATGTTCAACAGTTAGGTGTGGCGGAGATGCGTATGTTGAGATGGATGTGTGGCCACACGAGGAAGGATCGAGTCCGGGATGATGATATACGAGATAGAGTTGGGGTAGCACCAATTGAAGAGAAGCTTGTCCAACATCATCTGAGATGGGCAGCCCCAGTGCATGTAGCTCCCGCTTGCGCAGGGTCTGGGGAAGGGTCCGACCACTTTGGGTCTATTGCACGCAGCCTTTCCCTACATTTCTGCAAGAGGCTGTTTCCAGGACTTGAACCCGTGACCTCATGGTCACAAGGCAGCAGCTTTACCACTGCGCCAAGACTTGAACCCGTGAACATCGTCTGAGATGGTTTGGGCATATTCAGCGCAGGCCTCCAGGAGCTCCAGTGCATAGCGGACGGCTAAAGCATGCGGAGAATGTCAAGAGAGGTCAGGGTAGACTGAATTTGACATGGGAGGAGTCCGTTAAGAGAGACCTCAAGGATTGGAGTATCACCAAAGAACTAGCTATGGACAGGGCTGCGTAGAAGCTTGCTATCCATGTGCCAGAGCCATGAGTTGGTCGCGAGATCTGATGGGTTTCACCTCTAGCCTACCCCAACTTGTTTGGACCAAAGGCTTTGTTGTTGTTGTTGATGATGTGTCTGATTGGTACTAGGCATTGCAGTGAGTACAAAGTCATGGAGTCAGGAAATCGACTACCTGGGGCATAGTTTTAAAAACCCGACCGGGCCGGCGGTCTGATCAGAAAAATCGGAACCGGAGCCTTGTCCGTTTTTTATGACGCATTGGTCTTTTAGTAAAAAAACAGGGAAATACTAAGAAAATGGTGCATAAACTAGGGACCAAACCCTTGACCTTGAGCCATGGCACGCTAAAGGCCGAATAACCAACTGGCTAGCAACACTTTGTGATTTATTAATGGATTACATCGAATATTATGTCTACCCATTTGATCTGGGGTCATTTTTTTCTGAAAAAATAGCTTAAATATTGCTGTTTTTGGTTGTCAATTAACCAATGAGCTGGTGGTCTGACCGTTGAAAATCTGAATGGACAGTCTCACCGGATCGGTTTTTAAACCATGACCGGGGGTTAGAAGAAGAGAAAAAAAATTAGGGCATCGACTTGGCGAATGGAGCTTATATGAACCATATGTTTATCTGACCAACATGCTTACTTGCGTGTTGCACTTAACTCGATAGTTCCCATAGGGGATGCCATGTCATGATCGATATCATTCACCTAATCATGAAAGATAGAAATACAAATCTCTATCGTTCACACAGTTTATTATGCTGTATACTGATACATTACACATATGGTGATGTTGTAGTTCTTCGTGAGATATATTGGCCCAACATCCTAGATGGTAACAGAAATAATCGGTAACCATGAAAGCCATCATTATGGTGTGGGGCAAGCATCGTGTGCAACAGTAGCAATGATGTGCACGGCAACAGCAGAAGGATGCATGCAGGGCGAACAGCTCTTTTAGGTGGCTATTATGTTGCGAACAGTCTTAATTAACATAAATTGCATAACTCTTCAGACTCATATCATGCTGAAATTGATCGATTTAGAAGTACAAAAGGAAATTAATGGCTTAAAATATATCAGAACCATTGTACCATCATGATTCCGAAATATATACAACGTATCATGCTCAAATCATAACAAGACTAACCTTGGCTTTAAAGAAATCCAACATCTCAACCTCAAACTGAAGCTCATCATCTTTTGGGAAGCCATCTGGAGGTGTAACCGGGCAATCATCCTCTGCATAGTGTATTTTCGGCTCCATTTTAAACTGAAAAGATAGATTGTGACCGCGGGGTGGGGGGGATTAGAGACAGCAGTAGATATTTGCAAATTCAGGACATGCGTATTCGAACCATAGCATTCTCAGAAATATGTGCCCTTCCTACAACATTCTTGTTATTTAATTTACAAGTTGCACTCTGTTTAACAGAATACCATAGCAATTTCACCCTTCAGCATTGTTGGAAAGCCTTCAGCAAAGCCAAGGATCATTTTGCTTTTCCCCAACACAAATCTGAGTGGGATTCCTTTTCCTGTTATAATAATAATGGTAAAACGAGATGATTAGAGCCCCAATACACCGAGCGGAGTACCTAAAAAAAGAGAAAGGTATAGATACTAATAAATGCATGTGGCAGTGAAAGTGAATTATAAGATAGATATCCTAACAAAAGTTTTTACATTTATCTCGTCTAACCTAATATATGTCGTAATGCAAGATGAAAGGAAGCATAGTGTAAGTGCTTTTACTGGAAGGGTTAACAAGCAAAGCCAGATATCACTGAACTGTTTTTTTTCCTTTGTTCGCAGCATGCACAAACTTTAGTGTTATATCTGCTATTAGAAGACTGCAAATCTGTAGCTTGATACTTGAAAGCTACACCGACTGGAAGATGGCTATGGAAGCACTAAATTTCTATGAAGATAAGAATCTGTCGAGTCCGAAGCATCCTGATGGTGTTTGTAAACTAAAAGAACTGTATATATGTAGTGCTGTGCTAAATGTGTTTTGCCTAATCACCTCCATGTTCCCTTCTTGTAGAATTCACAACAATGCCCTCCATGGTTCGAATAGTGCAATGAAGTATGACCTGCAAAATGACTAGAATTAACAAAGAGTTTGACCACGAAATGTCCCACTGTCTCCTATAACAAAAAAAATCAGAGATTGTCCAGTGAAAGGTCGAGAAAGCCATCATGAGGGCCCTTAACATTTATAGGACATAAAGGCACATGATTTCGTCTGTACTATCTTGAGTGCTGAACAGCACCTCAAAATTTGAGCCGTGATGTGATCATCCGTTTTTAAATGAATAGATGGATATTGCACAAATTGATGATTGGCTCGATCAAATAGAATTAAAGGACTTCTTCATTATTCAACAATAACAGTACAAAGGCCCTAAACCCTAAAACCTTTTTATATTATAAGGTAAAACATTTCATGAAAACCTTTGCAGGAATTCCATTCTGCACCAGCTTTTTGTCATATGACTTCCAGTATTTAGCGATGTAGAACTAGAGGTATTTGTCATCAGAAAATACATAGAGTTATAAAGCCAGCCCAGCCCACCCGGTGACGAACAAACTTCTATCCTGAACAAACATCATTCAGAGACATCGTTACTAGGTACTCTCAATTCAATGTACATACTTTTTCTTGACATTGTTTGCTTTGAGGTTGCTTACCACATACACCATGTGGTCAATGTACATACTTTTTCAATTGTTCATAAGTTAGACTAGCAGTAGCAATAAAATTCTCGAGAGCACTGGGCTTCCAGAAAGGCTGAGGGTAGTAAGATGGCAAAAGTTTGATTCACAAAGCCCTATGTCACAATAGTCTGCAGCAAATAAAGGTTTGGAACGAAGGGAAAATAACCGGCCCTGACCTGATCTCCATCTGCAGGAGTCGCGTCTCCCCTGCCTGACCGGATAACCGCCTTCATCAAACTCCCAGGAGTAAGCTTCTCCCTCCTGCAGCACAACCAAGGCATGAATAAAACCCATTTGCAGCTTACTACATTACTAGGTAGCTAAGCAAGAACTTCCGCGACTCTGCCCCCGTTATCCAGCAAATTTCGCACGTTGAACAAATTCTCTCTGCCCAATTTTCCGATGCATGCCTCGCTGTAGAGTCCCTAGCCGTACGGATTGCCGCGCGCGGGGGGGGGGGGGGTAGTGCTGACCTCTTCTCGGCCGCCTCCTCGGCGGGCGATTTCTTCTTGGCGGGAGCCGGCGGGGGATCGTCGTGGGACATGGCTGAAGCTCGTGGAGCAGCGGCTGATGCAGATAGGGAAGGAGGAGGGGATCGATCTCCTCTCCAATCGCGTATGTGTGCGTTTAATGGCGGAGCTGGGAGCAGTTGAGGTAGGGGCAGCGCTCCTCACCTAGACTAGACTGGGTTGGACTTGACGCTTCAGCGCTCACCGGCGTCAACGGCCGGCGGAGGATCCAAAGAAAAACCACGCGATCCGGTTGGCCGAACATCGCATCTCATCCACGGACTGGGCCTCCGTATAAGTCCATAAGAGCAACTCCAACGCGCCACGGTGCCGTTTGGTTGGAGGGCAGGGTAGATTGGCTGAAGATATCCCCAGCCAACTGGTTAGGGATAACCACATTTTATTGTTTGATTGCAAAGATAAAAAGTGGTTAGGGAAGCCACTTGTATGTTTGGTTGAGAGGATTGAGTGTGGATAGGTTGACCTTTTTGTTAGAGTTGTAAGATTACCCCTGTTACATGCAATATGTAGTTTCATAAATGGGTACAGGTTCCATTCAAAGAGATTCAGAAAAATTGATGGTCTGACAATAATGAAACCAAAACCAGACATGTTGTATTCATGAACAAGAAGACATCTCTTCTGAATATTCAGTGCTTTTGGTGTCGTTGGCCTAAGCACATACTAGTACAGAAGAAGCATGACGACCCGAGATCAGTGGCCAGTGAACTAGTAGAACGTCGATGAGATATTTGTACGCTCCCTCCGGCGGTTCCATGTGCGCTAGACCACCAAGCCATTGTTGGCTAGCTACCTGCCCATTAGCATGTCACTCACAGACCCGCTGGAGTTCCCCATGGTCTACCTCCATCGCAACGAGAGGGTGAGTGCCTGCTCATTAGAGGATACTACTCGGGAGGTGAGAGACGGGGAAAAAATGTTTCAGCGATGAGAGCGCGAGTGGCTGCCCTCGTCCGCCAGAATCTAGCGGCTCTCGTCAACCAAGTTTTAGACCGAATATTTGTTAAACATGGCTGCATATCCACCGTATCCTCTCTTCCAAACGGCTGGTATCATCCTAAAATATGGCTATCCCTCTGAGGGAGTCCTGGACTAAGGGGTCCTCGGGCGTCCGGCCTGTTATCCATGGGCCGGACTGATGGGTTGTGAAGACATGAAGGCCGAAGACTGTACCCGTGTCCGAATTGGACTCTCCTTGGCGTGGAAGGCAAGCTAGGCGACCGATTATGAAGATTCCTTCTTATGTAACCGACTCTATGTAACCCTGGGTGTCTATATAAACCGGAGGGTATAGTCCGAATAGGACATTCATTACCATAGTCATACGGGCTAGACTTCTAGGGTTTAGTCATTACGATCTCGTGGTAGATCAACTCTTGTAATACTCATATTCATCAAGATCAATCAAGCAGGAAGTAGGGCATTACCTCCATAGAGAGGGCCCGAACCTAGGTAAACATCGTGTCCCCCGTCTCCTGTTACCATCGATCCTAGACGCACAGTTCGGGACCCCCTACCCGAGATCCGCCGGTTTTGACACCGACATTGGTGCTTTCATTGAGAGTTCCACTGTGCCGTCGGCAAAAGGTTCGATGGCCCCTTCAATCGTCGATAACGACGCTGTCCAAGGAGGAACCTTCCTCCCCGGACAGATTTTTGTGTTCGGCGGCTTCGTGCTGCGGGTCAACTCGCTTGGCCATCTGGAGCAGATCGATATCTACGCCCCCGGCCACCAGGTCAGATTTGGGAGCTTGAACTATGTTGCGGATATCCGTGGAGACTTGATCTTCAATGGATTTGAGACCGTGGCGATCGCTCCCCCTCGCTCCGATGAACATGACTTAAATCTGTCATCGGACCAGATTCAGGAGATGGTTCCTATAACTGCTACGGCCTTAGATCCGGAGCAGATAGCACCATCCGAAGCCACAGAGTCTGCGGCGTTGGAGCCGCACACAGACTCAACACCAGGCAATGTCAGCGTCAACGGAATTCCGGACTCGTCTCCGGCTATAAATTCCGAACCACGCACTTCCCCGGTCACCCGAGTTGGATCGGTTATCAATCTTCGAGTTCAGCGCCACAGATATCTTCCAACACTCGCCCTTCGGCGATGTGCTGAATTCATTGAAAAACATGTCCCTAGCGGAGAACTCGTGGCCGAACTATGTCCGGTCCGAGCTAGAAGCTGATAACGGGGAATTTCGCTTCCCACCCACCACCCACTTCATAGCCACTGTCGACGACTCAACCGACATGCTTGGTTATGACTCCGAAGACATTGGCGGTATAGACGACAATGCCGACAAGGAGCAAGGTCAAGACCCGCCAGTCACCGGACGTGGGACGACCACCCCTTCGTACAACGTGTACATGGTTGATACAACTAAAAAAGCTCGCGACGATGACAAAGGAGATCCAATTGAGAATAAACCTCCTGGGACACAGTCTAAGAACCGGCGCCCTAAACACCGCTCCAAGTCACATCGCATCAACGCTGGCACCGGAGAAAATAGTACTCCGGACGACGCCAAAAACAATGAAGACCCTGTTGGAGCAAGATCCGAATAGGAGGAACAGGAAAACGGGCAAGCCAGCCCCGATGAACAGGCCCTGCCCAGCGACAATTCGGAGGACGACAACTACCTCCCGCTCTCCGAAGATGAGGTAAGCCTCGGCGACGAAGACTTCATCGTACCCGAAGAGCCCCTCGAGCAGGAGCGCTTCAAGCGCAGGCTAATAGCTAATGCAAGGAGCCTGAAAAAGAAGCAGCAGCAGCTTCAAGCTGACCAAGACCTACTCAACGACAGATGGACCGAAGTCCTGGTCACCGAAGAATACGGCCTTAGTGGCCTAGACAAAAGCTACCCAAAGCACAGATCGCTATACCAGTCCGACGACGGGGCGTTGGAGCCCGTACCATCGTCACACAATGCGGCAGGTCACCGACAACTCTGTCTGGATAAAGATGCAACTCAAGCCGAACACCAGACCGCCCCACCTCGCCGTAAAGGCAGGAACAACGCAGGTCACGATCACCCAGACGGCCTGCAGAGGACTTGGACAATAGAGCAGGCTACGCAAGACCGATCTACGGATCGCGAAAGCATGCTGCGACACGCGACGATAGCTACCTATTCGGACGTATCAAACCTCGCCACGCCCGAGCCGAAAACCGCAAAGGGACTCCTTCGGAGTTACTCCCTCTGTTCCAAATTACTCGTCGTAGAAATGGGTGTATATAGAACTAAAATACATCTAGATACATCCATACCTGCGACAAGTAATTCGGAACGGAGGGAGTACGTCGCAGTGTGGCCCAACATAGAGGCGCCGCACACCTGCTTTGCTTCACTAATGAAGTAATGGATCATGAATTCCCCGAAGGATTCAAACCCATCAATATTGAATCGTACGACGAGACAACTGATCCCGCGGTATGGATAGAAGATTTCATCCTCCACATCCATATGGCCCGTAGGGACGACCTCCATGCCATTAAATACCTCCCACTAAAGCTGAAAGGGCCAGCTCGGCACTAGTTAAACAGCCTGCCTGAAAATTCCATAGGCGGCTGGGAGGACTTGGAAGAGGCCTTCCTCGATAACTTCCGAGGAACATATGTCCGGCCACCGGATGCCGATGACCTAAGTCACATTGTCCAGCAGCCCGGAGAGTCAGCCAGGAAGCTCTGGACTCGGTTCTTAGTCAAAAAGAACCAAATCATCGACTGTCCGGACGCGGAAGCCCTGGCGGCTTTCAGACACAGTGTCCGGGACGAATGGCTTGCGCGCCACCTCGGCCAAGAAGGACCTAAATCCATGGCAGCCCTCACTGCTTTGATGACCCGCTTTTGCGCGGGAGAAGACAGCTGGCTCGCTCGTAGAAGCAACCGCGCCAGCGACCCGGGCACTTCCAAAATCCGAGACGGCAACGGCAAGCCACGACGAAGCAAATACAATAGTCGCAACGATGATGAAAGATCACGCGACACAGCGGTCAACGCCGGATAGCAATCCCAAGCCCGGTCAACGGAAGAAGCCATTCAAGGTGAAACGAGACGAACCATCCAACCTAGACAGGATATTGGACCGACCCTGCCAGATTCACGGCCACCCCAATAAACCAGCTAATCATACTAACAGAAACTGTTGGGTCTTTAAACAAGCCGGCAAGCTCAACGCCGAACACAAGGGGAGAAGGCCGCCAGGCGACAGGGATGACGGAGAGGTTCACCAACGAAGTACCGGGGGTCAGAAGCAATTTCCGCCAGAGGTTCAACCACTCCCGGAGCGGAAATAGCAACCCGGCTTCCGCCGCCAACTCCGTACACCTACAAAGTTTGTACCGCACACACATCATTACGCACTCAAGATACCATGGGCATTGGCGGAAGCACAATACGGACAAGCTTGCAAGCACTCCAGTAACTTTTTATTATTATTTATTTTCTCTTTATTTCCTCCTTCTCTATCCTTTAAAAATAGGTGGCGAACATGATAAACATCTGAAAACTGGCTCTATCGGATCCGGATCCGTACACTCACCTAAGGGGCTATTTCCATCAAGGATTCCCCCCACCGAAGACTGGCGACGCAGACGTGCGACATGAGGTCCAAAATAACTTTTGTAGACCGCACTCTCTATTTTTTGAGCCTGTACTATGCCTGTTCCTTCGCCTCCGACCCCGAGCATGTCAAATAGCCGGGAGGATGGCTTTTATATATATCATAAGTAATCATTGGCATATCACTCATTTACTAGTAAACAGTATCCGAACTAATCATCCATGTGGTCTTGCCACTGAATACGGCTCCCATGGTTGTTTCTGTTGGAAATATGCCCTAGAGGCAATAATAAAATGGTTATTATTATATTTCCTTGTTCATGATAATTGTCTATTGTTCATGCTATAATTGTGTTATCCGAAAATCGTAATACATGTGTGAATACATAGACCACAACATGTCCCTAGTGAGCCTCTAGTTGACTAGCTCGTTGATCAACAGATAGTCATGGTTTCCTGACTATGGACATTGGATGTCATTGATAACGGGATCATATCATTAGGAGAATGATGTGATGGACAAGACCCAATCCTAAGCATAGCACAAGATCGTGTAGTTCGTTTGCTAGAGCTTTTCCAAATGTCAAGTATCATTTCCTTAGACCATGAGATTGTGCAACTCCCGGATACCATAGGAGTGCTTTGGGTGTGCCAAACGTCACAACGTAACTGGGTGGCTATAAAGGTGCACTACGGGTATCTCCGAAAGTGTCTGTTGGGTTGGCACGAATCGAGACTGGGATTTGTCACTCCGTATGACGGAGAGGTATCTCTGGGCCCACTCGGTAATGCATCATCATAATGAGCTCAATGTGACCAAGTGTTTGGTCACGGGATCATGCATTACGGTACGAGTAAAGTGACTTGCCGGTAACGAGATTGAACAAGGTATTGGGATACCGACGATCGAATCTCGGGCAAGTAACGTACCGATTGACAAAGGGAATTGTATACGGGATTGATTGAATCCTCGACATCGTGGTTCATCCGATGAGATCATCGTGGAACATGTGGGAGCCAACATGGGTATCCAGATCCCGCTGTTGGTTATTGACCGGAGAGTCGTCTCGGTCATGTCTGCATGTCTCCCGAACCCGTAGGGTCTACACACTTAAGGTTCGGTGACGCTAGAGTTGTAGAGATATTAGTATGCGGTTAACCGAAAGTTGTTCGGAGTCCCGGATGAGATCCCGGACGTCACGAGGAGTTCCGGAATGGTCCGGAGGTAAAGATTTATATATGGGAAGTCCTATTTTGGCCACCGGAAAATGTTCGGGATTTTTCGGTATTGTACCGGGAAGGTTCTAGAAGGTTCCGAAGTGGGGCCCACCTGCATGGGGGGACCCACATGAACGTGGGTAGTGGGGGCAAGGCCCCACACCCCTGGTCAAGGCGCACCAAGATCCCACCTTAGAAGGAATAAGATCATATCCCGAAGGGATAAGATCAAGATCCCTAAAAAAGGGGGATAACAATCGGTGGGGAAGGGAAATGATGGGATTTCTTTCCCCCACCTTTGCCAACGCCCCAATGGACTTGGAGGGCAAGAAACCAGCCCCCTCCACCCCTATATATAGTGGGGAGGCGCATGGGAGCAGCACCCCAAGCCCCTGGCGCCTCCCTCTCCCTCCCGTGACACCTCTCCCTCTCGCTGAGCTTGGCGAAGCCCTGCCGAGATCCCCGCTGCTTCCACCACCACGCCGTCGTGCTGCTGGATCTCCATCAACCTCTCCCTCCCCTTGCTGGATCAAGAAGGAGGAGACGTCTTCCCCAACCGTACGTGTGTTGAACGCGGAGGTGCCGTCCGTTCGGCGCTCGGTCATCGGTGATTTGGATCACGACGAGTACGACTCCATCAACCCCGTTCACTTGAACGCTTCCGCTCGCGATCTACAAGGGTATGTAGATGCACTCTTTTCCCTCTCGTTGCTAGAAGACTCCATAGATTGTTCTTGGTGATGCGTAGAAATTTTTTAATTTCTGCAACGATCTCCAACAGTGGCATCATGAGCTAGGTCTATGCGTAGTTTCTATGCACGAGTAGAACACAAACTTGTTGTGGGCGTAGATGTTGTCAATTTTCTTGCCACTACTAGTCTTATCTTGTTTCGGCGGCATCGTGGGATGAAGCGGCCCGGACCGACCTTACACGTACGCTTACGTGAGACAGGTTCCACCGACTGACATGCACTAGTTGCATAAGGTGGCTAGCGGGTGTCTGTCTCTCCCACTTTAGTCGGATCGGATTCGATGAAAAGGGTCCTTATGAAGGGTAAATAGAAGTTGGCATATCACGTTGTGGTTTTACGTAGGTAAGAAACGTTCTTGCTAGAAACCTATAGAAGCCACGTAAAAACATGCAACAACAATTAGAGGACGTCTAACTTGTTTTTGCAGCATATGCCTTGTGATGTGATATGGCCAAAAGGATGTGATGAATGAAATATATGTGATGTATGAGATTGATCATGTTCTTGTAATAGGAATCACGACTTGCATGTCGATGAGTATGACAACCGGCAGGAGCCATAGGAGTTGTCTTTATTTTTGTATGACCTGCGTGTCATTGAATAACGCCATGTAAATTACTTTACTTTATTGCTAAACACGTTAGCCATAGAAGTAGATGTAATCGTTGGCGTGACAACTTCATGAAGACACGATGATGGAGATCATGGTGTCATGCCGGTGACGAAGATGATCATGGCGCCCCGAAGATGGAGATCAAAGGAGCAATATGATACTGGCCATATCATGTCACTATTTGATTGCATGTGATGTTTATCATGTTTTACATCTTATTTGCTTAGAACGACGGTAGCTTAAATAAGATGATCCCTCGCAATAATTTCAAGAAAGTGTTCCCCCTAACTGTGCACCGTTGCGAAGGTTCGTTGTTTCGAAGCACCACGTGATGATCGGGTGTGATAGATTCTAACGTTCGAATACAACGGGTGTAAGCCAGATTTACACACGCAATACACTTAGGTTGACTTGACGAGCCTAGCATGTACAGACATGGCCTCGGAACACGGAAGACCGAAAGGTCGAGCATGAGTCGTATAGAAGATACGATCAACATGAAGATGTTCACCGATGTTGACTAGTCCGTCTCACGTGATGATCGGACACGGCCTAGTTGACTCGGATCATGTTTCACTTAGATGACTAGAGGGATGTCTATCTGAGTGGGAGTTCATTGAATAATTTGATTAGATGAACTTAATTATCATGAACTTAGTCTAAAATCTTTACAATATGTCTTGTAGATCAAATGGCCCACGCTAATGTTGCCCTCAACTTCAACGCGTTCCTAGAGAAAACCAAGCTGAAAGATGATGGCAGCAACTATACGGACTGGGTCCGGAACCTGAGGATCATCCTCATAGCTGCCAAGAAAGATTATGTCCTAGAAGCACCGCTAGGTGACGCACCCATCCCAGAGAACCAAGACGTTATGAACGCTTGGCAGCAGCGTGCTGATGATTACTCCCTCGTTCAGTGCGGCATGCTTTACAGCTTAGAACCGGGGCTCCAAAAGCGTTTTGAGCAACACGGAGCATATGAGATGTTCGAAGAGCTGAAAATGGTTTTCCAAGCTCATGCCCGGGTCGAGAGATATGAAGTCTCCGACAAGTTCTTCAGTTGTAAGATGGAGGAAAATAGTTCTGTCAGTGAGCACATACTCAAAATGTCTGGGTTACACAACCGCTTGACTCAGCTGGGAGTTAATCTCCCGGATGACGCGGTCATTGACAGAATCCTTCAGTCGCTTCCACCGAGCTACAAGAGCTTTGTGATGAACTTCAATATGCAGGGGATGGAAAAGACCATTCCTGAGGTATATTCAATGCTGAAATCAGCGGAGGTGGAGATCAAAAAGGAACATCAAGTGTTGATGGTGAATAAAACCACTAAGTTCAAGAAAGGCAAGGGTAAGAAGAACTTCAAGAAGGACGGCAAGGGAGTTGCCGCGCCCGGTAAGCCAGTTGCCGGGAAGAAGCCAAAGAATGGACCCAAGCCTGAGACTGAGTGCTTTTATTGCAAGGGAAGTGGTCACTGGAAG
Organism: Triticum aestivum; assembly: GCF_018294505.1. NCBI lineage: Eukaryota > Viridiplantae > Streptophyta > Magnoliopsida > Poales > Poaceae > Triticum > Triticum aestivum. The sequence goes on along the minus strand of NC_057796.1, from coordinate 270,297,165 downwards.
CGGAACTGCCCCAAGTACTTGGCGGACAAGAAGGCCGGCAACACCAAAGGTATATGTGATATACATGTTATTGATGTGTACCTTACCAGCACTCGTAGTAGCTCCTGGGTATTTGATACCGGTGCGGTTGCTCATATTTGTAACTCAAAGCAGGAGCTGCGGAATAAACGGAGACTGGCAAAGGACGAGGTGACGATGCGCGTCGGGAATGGTTCCAAGGTCGATGTGATCGCCGTCGGCACGCTACCTCTACATTTACCTACGGGATTAGTTTTAAACCTCAATAATTGTTATTTAGTGCCAGCTTTGAGCATGAACATTGTATCAGGATCTCGTTTAATTCGAGATGGCTACTCATTTAAATCCGAGAATAATGGTTGTTCTATTTATATGAGAGATATGTTTTATGGTCATGCCCCGCTGGTTAATGGTTTATTCTTAATGAATCTCGAACGTAGTGTTACACATATTCATAGTGTGAATACCAAAAGATGTAAGGTTGATAATGATAGTCCCACATACTTGTGGCACTGCCGTCTTGGTCACATTGGTGTCAAACGCATGAAGAAGCTCCATGCAGATGGACTTTTGGAGTCTCTTGATTACGAATCATTTGACACGTGCGAACCATGCCTCATGGGTAAGATGACCAAGACTCCGTTCTCCGGAACAATGGAGCGAGCAACCAACTTATTGGAAATCATACATACTGATGTGTGCGGTCCAATGAGTGTTGAGGCTCGCGGTGGCTATCGTTATGTTCTCACTCTCACTGATGACTTGAGTAGATATGGGTATGTCTACCTAATGAAACACAAGTCTGAGACCTTTGAAAAGTTCAAGGAATTTCAGAGTGAGGTTGAGAATCAACGTGACAGAAAAATAAAGTTCTTACGATCAGATCGTGGAGGGGAATATTTGAGTCACGAATTTGGCACACACTTAAGGAAATGTGGAATAGTTTCACAACTCACGCCGCCTGGAACACCTCAGCGAAATGGTGTGTCCGAACGTCGTAATCGCACTCTATTGGATATGGTGCGATCTATGATGTCTCTTACCGATCTACCGCTCTCATTTTGGGGCTATGCTTTAGAGACTGCCGCATTCACTTTAAATAGGGCTCCGTCGAAATCCGTTGAGACGACACCGTATGAATTATGGTTTGGGAAGAAACCTAAGCTGTCGTTTCTAAAAGTTTGGGGATGCGATGCTTATGTCAAGAAACTTCAACCTGAAAAGCTCGAACCCAAGTCGGAAAAATGCGTCTTCATAGGATACCCTAAGGAAACCATTGGGTATACCTTCTACCTCAGATCCGAAGGCAAGATCTTTGTTGCCAAGAACGGGTCCTTTCTGGAGAAAGAGTTTCTCTCGAAAGAAGTAAGTGGGAGGAAAGTGGAACTTGATGAAGTACTACCTCTTGAACCGGAAAGTAGCGCAGCTCAGGAAGATGTTCCTGTGGTGCCTGCACCGACTAGAGAGGAAGTTAATGATGATGATGATCAAGGTACTTCGGATCAAGCTCCTACTGAACTTCGTAGGTCCACAAGGACACGTTCCGCGCCAGAGTGGTACGGCAACCCTGTCTTGGAAATCATGTTGTTAGACAACGGTGAACCTTCGAACTATGAAGAAGCAATGGCGGGCCCAGATTCCGACAAATGGCTTGAAGCCATGCAATCCGAGATAGGATCCATGTATGAAAACAAAGTGTGGACTTTGACAGACTTGCCCGATGATCGGCGAGCGATAGAAAACAAATGGATCTTTAAGAAGAAGACAGACGCGGATGGTAATGTTACCATCTATAAAGCTCGACTTGTCGCTAAGGGTTATCGACAAGTTCAAGGGGTTGACTACGATGAGACTTTCTCACCCGTAGCGAAGCTGAAGTCCGTCCGAATCATGTTAGCAATTGCCGCATACTATGATTATGAGATATGGCAAATGGACGTCAAAACGGCATTCCTTAACGGCTTTCTTAAGGAAGAATTGTATATGATGCAGCCGGAAGGTTTTGTCGATCCTAAGAATGCTAACAAGGTATGCAAGCTCCAGCGCTCCATCTATGGGCTGGTGCAAGCATCTCGGAGTTGGAACATTCGATTTGATGAGATGATCAAAGCGTTTGGGTTTACACAGACTTATGGAGAAGCCTGTGTTTACAAGAAAGTGAGTGGGAGCTCTGTAGCATTTCTCATATTATATGTGGATGACATACTGTTGATGGGAAATGATATAGAATTCTTGGGAAGCATAAAGGCCTACTTGAACAAGTGTTTTTCAATGAAGGACCTTGGAGAAGCTGCTTATATATTAGGCATCAAGATCTATAGAGATAGATCAAGACGCCTCATTGGTCTTTCACAAAGTACGTACCTTGACAAGATATTGAAGAAGTTCAATATGGATCAGTCCAAGAAGGGGTTCTTGCCTGTATTGCAAGGTGTGCAATTGAGCACGGCTCAATGCCCGACCACGGCAGAAGATAGAGAAAAGATGAGTGTCGTCCCCTATGCCTCGGCCATAGGGTCTATTATGTATGCCATGCTGTGTACCAGACCTGATGTAAACCTTGCCGTAAGTTTGGTAGGAAGGTACCAAAGTAATCCCGGCATGGAACACTGGACAGCGGTCAAGAATATCCTGAAGTACCTGAAGAGGACTAAGGATATGTTTCTCGTTTATGGAGGTGACGAAGAGCTCGTCGTAAAGGGTTACGTCGATGCTAGTTTCGACACAGATCTGGATGACTCTAAGTCACAAACCGGATACGTGTATATTTTGAATGGTGGGGCAGTAAGCTGGTGCAGTTGCAAGCAAAGCGTTGTGGCGGGATCTACATGTGAAGCGGAATACATGGCGGCCTCAGAGGCAGCACAAGAAGCAATCTGGGTGAAGGAGTTCATTACCGACCTAGGAGTTATTCCCAATGCGTCGGGCCCGATGACTCTCTTCTGTGACAACACTGGAGCTATTGCCCTTGCCAAGGAGCCCAGGTTTCACAGGAAGACCAGGCATATCAAGCGTCGCTTCAACTCCATTCGTGAAAATGTTCAAAATGGAGACATAGATATTTGTAAAGTACATACGGACCTGAATGTAGCAGATCCGTTGACTAAACCTCTCCCTAGAGCAAAACATGATCAACACCAGAACTCTATGGGTGTTCGATTCATCACAATGTAACTAGATTATTGACTCTAGTGCAAGTGGGAGACTGTTGGAAATATGCCCTAGAGGCAATAATAAAATGGTTATTATTATATTTCCTTGTTCATGATAATTGTCTATTGTTCATGCTATAATTGTGTTATCCGGAAATCGTAATACATGTGTGAATACATAGACCACAACATGTCCCTAGTGAGCCTCTAGTTGACTAGCTCGTTGATCAACAGATAGTCATGGTTTCCTGACTATGGACATTGGATGTCATTGATAACGGGATCACATCATTAGGAGAATGATGTGATGGACAAGACCCAATCCTAAGCATAGCACAAGATCGTGTAGTTCGTTTGCTAGAGCTTTTCCAAATGTCAAGTATCATTTCCTTAGACCATGAGATTGTGCAACTCCCGGATACCATAGGAGTGCTTTGGGTGTGCCAAACGTCACAACGTAACTGGGTGGCTATAAAGGTGCACTACGGGTATCTCCGAAAGTGTCTGTTGGGTTGGCACGAATCGAGACTGGGATTTGTCACTCCGTATGACGGAGAGGTATCTCTGGGCCCACTCGGTAATGCATCATCATAATGAGCTCAATGTGACCAAGTGTTTGGTCACGGGATCATGCATTACGGTACGAGTAAAGTGACTTGCCGGTAACGAGATTGAACAAGGTATTGGGATACCGACGATCGAATCTCGGGCAAGTAACGTACCGATTGACAAAGGGAATTGTATACGGGATTGATTGAATCCTCGACATCGTGGTTCATCCGATGAGATCATCGTGGAACATGTGGGAGCCAACATGGGTATCCAGATCCCGCTGTTGGTTATTGACCGGAGAGTCGTCTCGGTCATGTCTGCATGTCTCCCGAACCCGTAGGGTCTACACACTTAAGGTTCGGTGACGCTAGAGTTGTAGAGATATTAGTATGCGGTTAACCGAAAGTTGTTCGGAGTCCCGGATGAGATCCCGGACGTCACGAGGAGTTCCGGAATGGTCCGGAGGTAAAGATTTATATATGGGAAGTCCTATTTTGGCCACCGGAAAATGTTCGGGATTTTTCGGTATTGTACCGGGAAGGTTCTAGAAGGTTCCGAAGTGGGGCCCACCTGCATGGGGGACCCACATGAACGTGGGTAGTGGGGGCAAGGCCCCACACCCCTGGTCAAGGCGCACCAAGATCCCACCTTAGAAGGAATAAGATCATATCCCGAAGGGATAAGATCAAGATCCCTAAAAAAGGGGGATAACAATCGGTGGGGAAGGGAAATGATGGGATTTCTTTCCCCCACCTTTGCCAACGCCCCAATGGACTTGGAGGGCAAGAAACCAGCCCCCTCCACCCCTATATATAGTGGGGAGGCGCATGGGAGCAGCACCCCAAGCCCCTGGCGCCTCCCTCTCCCTCCCGTGACACCTCTCCCTCTCGCTGAGCTTGGCGAAGCCCTGCCGAGATCCCCGCTGCTTCCACCACCACGCCGTCGTGCTGCTGGATCTCCATCAACCTCTCCCTCTCCCTTGCTGGATCAATAAGGAGGAGACGTCTTCCCAACCGTACGTGTGTTGAACGCGGAGGTGCCGTCCGTTCGGCGCTCGGTCATCGGTGATTTGGATCACGACGAGTACGACTCCATCAACCCCGTTCACTTGAACGCTTCCGCTCGCGATCCACAAGGGTATGTAGATGCACTCTTTTCCCTCTCGTTGCTAGAAGACTCCATAGATTGTTCTTGGTGATGCGTAGAAATTTTTTAATTTCTGCAACGATCCCCAACAGTTTCATAGATATACCTTGGCATAAACTGCCAGGGGCTCGGTATGGGAACAAATGAGTTGCCAGCAAAAGCCCGAACAGCTCTACAGCGTACTTCAACGTCGCAAGTTTGGCCTTATATGCATCAGCTCCGAATCATTGTCTTGGATCAATAGTTGGGTTGCCCAGCTCCTGTGCTTGCTACCCTACGTTCTGCTCTATCAGCTAGGGTAGTAAAGGGAGAACTACTGCGATTGTGCCCTGGTCTAAACCGGACGAGCACCTCAGTAGAGAAAGCCAAAAACTAATTGTCATGATGCGGCGTGAGCTGGTCAACCACTTGACGACTTCTTGGAATCTTTAGCGATTCTCCGTGTCACACGAAGGATCTTTTTCAGATCAAATATGTAAGGCACCATACGCCGCATACATACCAGGGGCTATGTCGTAGTCCCACCATAAAACTCCTATGGCTAAGTGAAAGTGTTAACACCCTATAGTCCGATTGCCTGGTTCGCCGCATTATCACCTCCTTCATGGACCAAGACGTTGGATAAAGAGTGATTAAATGCTTTCCCGAACACCCCTGTACTTCCTACGAGAGGGCTGAAGCCGACGACTGGAAAACTTTCAGATTATATTAAAACGGCCGCACAGGAGGAATTCAAGCTTTCGAGCAGAACATAAAAATAGACTAACTATAAAATTGTCTTTTACAATTTCCATACATCTCACTCGAACATTATGTCTTTCGAGCACTGACCCTCTATCAAGCGGGCGGCCTCTAGGACGTCTTCAAAATAATGCTCCGGTTCCGGACGGTCCTTGCCTTTGGGTAGACTCTTCGTCGCAACATCGATGGCCTTCATCTTCCCCCAGAACGTCTTGACTCGGGCAAAAGCCATCCGTGCACCCTCAATGCATGTTGGCCGCTTCACAGCGTCGATACGCGGCACCGCGTCAACAAGCCTCTGCACCAAACCGAAATAGCTATTCGGAACAGGCTCGGTTGGCCACAACCGGATTATGACATCCTTCATGGCAGCGCCGGATATCCTATGAAGTTCGGCCCATTGGGACAGCTGTTCATTGAGCAACAGAGGGCGCTTTGATGCGCCAAACTGCGACCAAAAAAGCTTCTCCGTTGCATACCCATCTCGCGCTTGGTAATACCGCGCCGCATCGGAAGAACTTTTTGGCAAGTCCAAGAACTCGTCCGAAGAACTCCACACTTGGTTAAGCTGAGCATAGTTTGGGTCACCGAACTTAGTTTGCAGCAGAAATGGCTTTCCAGCCGCAATCTCCCTAGTCTGCCGAACCTCCTCACGGACTGCTCTGGATTCTGATCGCGCTTCCCTCACCTCTTGTGAGGCCTTGTCCAGTTCAGCCGTTAAGGCTTTATTCTCCTTCTCCAGAAGTTCACAGCGGCCAGTGGCATTTTCCAGTTCAAGCGCCACCATGGATATCTTCTCCTCGTCCTAGCGCCATGCAGCTTGTTCCGCTTTCAGCTCGGCCGATGCCTTTTCGGCAGCAGCATTGCTACGCCGGGCCTGCTCCTTGGTCTGGGCCAGCTCCGCTCGAAGAACTTCAACGGCGGCAGCACCATCTGCAGCCACGCATACTCCAGTATACAGATTTTAGCGTCATGCTTATACCATAAAAATATATGTGGATTGCACCAAATACATACCTTGCGACTCGTCAAGACGCATATTGATTAATGCAAGATCATCCCCTGCCGCATCAATCTTCCGCTGCAGCTCGGCAATTTCCATAGTCCGGGAAGTGGCCAAGGGGGAAGCAGCCCGTGTTCAAAGTTTACCAGGTTAGTCCTCAAGCGTTCCTTTTCGATCCTCCGTTTGCTTCCTCAGGGAAGACAACCCGAGCCTCAGGGGCTACTACCTATACACTGGCGCATCTTCACAAATGAAACATAGCTGAAAACATTATGTCACAAACCTCGAACCCCTTCAGTAGGCTCGCGAAGGCTTCATTTAATCCGCTTTTCGCAGACAAAACCTTCTCAATCACTCTACCCATCAAGGTACGCTGCTCCCCTGAGACAGATGCTTTCTGCAACATGTCCCGCAATACATCGGGAGTCTCCGGGTCTCCGGAAGCTGCTCCAAAAGCACAATCATCCTTTGAACGAATCTTTTCATCCGTCTCCAAAATCACTGTCGGCTGTGAACCAGACAAACCGGGGCCTTTGTTATCATCAGCCCCGGAGTCCCGGATGGTCGGAGGTCCACCTTCGGGTACTGCCTCTTTTTTCCCCTGGTCTAAAGGGACCCTCCGCAATGACACTTTAGAGTCATCCGCCTTATTGGGTGAAGAGGTTGGAGGAGGAATTTCACTCTCCATCATCTCTGGGAGGAGACTTCCCGAAGAAGAGGATCGCCCAGAAAAACTCTGTGCCGACCTGAAAAAATGTATGAACGCGTTACGTATATCTTCGGTAACAACAACAGAGCGGGACGCTATTAAAGTACTCCGGATTCACTTACGGTTTGGCAGAGGGCTTATTCCCTTGTTGGAGCTATTTAACGGCGTTGCTTTCCAAACCCAAGCTGCTCGACGGTGGCACCTTGCTCTTCTTGGAAGACCGCCCCTCCCAATCTTCGGAGGCGGCTCTTTTCCTCCTGCTTGGAGAAGGGATACTGGGTCCTTTTCCGCCTCCGTCTTCGGGCGAGGAAAGGTCGATTTCTCGGAACCCAGTGTCCGACTTATCTCCGGAACCAAGGTCATCTTGGGTTTTCTCGCCCTCCCCTGCTGGTGCCTGGTATGGTGCCGAGACCAGCATCCTTGTTAACACAGGAGTAGTTGCGTCTTCGGGAAGGGGAGCCGAACACCTAATCCGTTCCACCTTCTTTATCCAGCCCTGAAAAAGGGATGATACTGTTGGTATCTTGCCACTGGGTATCTGACTATAAGGTATTCGGTAAACGGGTACTTACCGGGGTATCCGGATGGTTACAGTCTAGGCCGACATCTTCGGTGGTGTCCGGCCATTGCCTTCGTTTCCCGAAGAGTAATCTCCACATTCCTTCGTGCGTTGTGCCGAAGAAGTGCTGAAGAGTCAGCGGCCCTTCTGGATTGAACTCCCATAGGCGGAGAGGCCGTCGCTGGCACGGCAGGGTCCGATGAACTAGCATTACTTGAACGACGTTGGCTATGTCGATGTCCCTCTCAATGAGGCTTCGGATGCGACTTTGCAGAGTTTGCACATCATTCGTTGATCCCCAATCCAGCCCCTTGTTAATCCACGATGCAAGCTGAATTGGTGGGCTGGATCGAAAGGCAGGCTCAGCCGCCCACTTGGAGCCACGGGGCTCGGTGATATAGAACCACCCCTGCTGCCATAAATCATAAGATTTGGAGAAGGATCCTTTCAGCCAAACAACGCTAGCAAGCTTGCTCACAATAGCGCCACCGCACTCAACTTGCTCCCCTTCTATCACTTGCGGCTTCACGCCAAAAGTCTTGAGCCACAAACCGAAGTGCGGAGGAGTTCGGAGGAAGGCTTTGCACGTGACGATAAACGCCGAGATAAGAAGAATAGAGTCCGGGGCCAGATCGTGAAAATCTAGCCCGTAATAGAACATGAGCCCTCGGACGAAGGGGTTCAGTGCAAACCCTAACCCATGGAGGAAGTGGGATACGAACACGACCCTCTCACTGGATCTCGGGGTGGGAATAACCTGCCCCTCGGCAGGAAGCCGATGATGGATTTCTGCGGTCAGGTACCTTGCCGACCGAAGCTTGGCAATATCTCCCTCCGTGACAGAAGAAGCTACCCACCGGCCTTGACGGCTGGATCCGGACATGATTGGGGCTTGAGGCAACTGAAACCCGGGTGTTGGAACTCGGGGTAGCAGGGGTCGAGGAAGAAGCAAGCGTGAAAGAAAAAGATAGGTCTGTACCCCTATATAAAGGCTGCGAATATCAAACGTCTCCTCCTGGGCCTCGAAACTTGTCTGTTCCCAAGGAGTTGTACCCAAGCGACGGTTGGGTTACCCACGTCTGGGTTGGCAAGAATCCCCTAAAGAAGTGGAAACACGATCTCCGCTTGGATAAGACATGCGAGTAAAACCATGTCTCGAGACGCGAAAATAATGGACGAGCAGGCGTGATGTCATATTACCAAAAATTACCAGCGGATTGAGCTCGTGAAATATTATATCCTCTGCAGTTGTGTATACAGGTCCGGAAACAATCATTACATCTGAAGACTATCTTGGAGTTCGAAAAGGGGAACCCGCCTTGCAATGCCGAAGACAATCTGCGCGCCGGACTCCTCGTCGTTGAAGCCAGGTTCAGGGGCTACTGAGGGAGTCCTGGACTAAGGGGTCCTCGGGCGTCCGGCCTGTTATCCATGGGCCGGACTGATGGGCTGTGAAGACATGAAGGCCGAAGACTGTACCCGTGTCCGGATTGGACTCTCCTTGGCATGGAAGGCAAGCTAGGTGACCGATTATGAAGATTCCTTCTTATGTAACCGACTCTATGTAACCCTAGATTCCCCCGGTGTCTATATAAACCGGAGGGTGTAGTCCGGACAGGACATTCATTACCATAGTCATACGGGCTAGACTTCTAGGGTTTAGTCATTACGATCACGTGGTAGATCAACTCTTGTAATACTCATATTCATCAAGATCAATCAAGCAGGAAGTAGGGTATTACCTCCATAGAGAGTGTTGGAAATATGCCCTAGAGGCAATAATAAATAGGTTATTATTATATTTCCTTGTTCATGATAATCGTTTATTATCCATGCTAGAATTGTATTGATAGGAAACTCAGATACATGTGTGGATACATAGACAACACCATGTCCCTAGTAAACCTCTAGTTGACTAGCTCGTTGATCAGTAGATGGTTACGGTTTCCTGACCATGGACATTGGATGTCGTTGATAACGGGATCACATCATTAGGAGAATGATGTGATGGACAAGACCCAATCCTAAGCCTAGCACAAGATCGTGTAGTTCGTTTGCTCAGAGCTTTTCTAATGTCAAGTATCATTTCCTTAGACCATGAGATTGTGCAACTCCCGGATACCGTAGGAATGCTTTGGGTGTACCAAACGTCACAACGTAACTGGGTGGCTATAAAGGTACACTACAGGTATCTCCGAAAGTGTCTGTTGGGTTGGCACGAATCGAGACTGGGATTTGTCACTCCGTGTAAACGGAGAGGTATCTCTGGGCCCACTCGGTAGGACATCATCATAATGTGCACAATGTGACCAAGGAGTTGATCACGTGATGATGTGTTACGGAACGAGTAAAGAGACTTGCCGGTAACGAGATTGAACAAGGTATCGGGATACCGACGATCGAATCTCGGGCAAGTAACATACCGATAGACAAAGGGAATTGTATACGGGATTGATTGAATCCTCGACATCGTGGTTCATCCGATGAGATCATCGAGGAGCATGTGGGAGCCAACATGGGTATCCAGATCCCGCTGTTGGTTATTGACCGGAGAGTCGTCTCGGTCATGTCTGCATGTCTCCCGAACCCGTAGGGTCTACACACTTAAGGTTCGGTGACGCTAGGGTTATAGAGATATTAGTATGCGGTAACCCGAAAGTTGTTCGGAGTCCCAGATGAGATCCCGGACGTCACGAGGAGTTCCGGAATGGTCCGGAGGTAAAGATTTATATATGGGAGGTCTTATTTTGGTCGCCGGAAAAGTTTCGCACTTTATCGGTATTGTACCGGGAGTGCCGAAAGGGGTCCGGGGGTCCACCAAAGGGGTCCACCAGCCCCGGGGGGGCCACATGGGCTGTAGGGGGTGCACCTTGGCCTATATGGGCCAAGGGCACCAGCCCCAAGAGGCCCATGCGCCAAGAGATAAGGAAAAGGGAGAGTCCTAAAGGGGGAAGGCACCTCCGAGGTGCCTTGGGGGGAAGGACTCCTCCCTGGCCGCACCCTTCCTTGGAGGAAGGGCCAAGGCTGCGCCCCCCCTCTCCCTTGGCCCTATATATAGTGGGGGGAAGGGAGGGCAGCAATACCTAAGCCCTGGCGCCTCCCTCTCCCTCCCGTGACACCTCTTCCTCCCTGCTTGCGCTTGGTGAAGCCCTGCCGGGATCCCGCTACTTCCACCACCACGCCGTCGTGCTGCTGGATCTCCATCAACCTCTCCTCCCCCCTTGCTGGATCAAGAAGGAGGAGACGTCGCTGCTCCGTACGTGTGTTGAACGCGGAGGTGCCGTCCGTTCGGCGCTAGGATCATCGGTGATTTGGATCACGACGAGTACGACTCCATCAACCCCGTTCTCTTGAACGCTTCCGCTCGCGATCTACAAGGGTATGTAGATGCACTCCTCCCCTCTCGTTGCTAGATGACTCCATAGATTGATCTTGGTGATGCGTAGAAAATTTTGAATTTCTGCTACGTTCCCCAACAGTGGTATCAGAGCTAGGTCTATGCGTAGTTTCTATGCACGAGTAGAACACAAAGTAGTTGTGGGCGTAGATGTTGCCAATTCTTCTTGCCGCTACTAGTATTATCTTGTTTCGGCGGCATTGTGGGATGAAGCGGCCCGGACCGACCTTACACGTACGCTTACGTGAGACAGGTTCCACCGACTGACATGCACTAGATGCATAAGGTGGCTAGCGGGTGTCTGTCTCTCCCACTTTAGTCGGAACGGATTCGATGAAAAGGGTCCTTATGAAGGGTAAATAGAAATTGGCATATCACGTTGTGGTCTTACATAGGTAAGAAACGTTCTTGCTAGAAACCTATACAAGCCACGTAAAAACTTGCAAACAACAATTAGAGGACGTCTAACTTGTTTTTGCAGCATGTGCTATGTGATGTGATATGGCCAGAAGATGTGATGAATGATATATGTGATGTATGAGATTGATCATATTCTTGTAATAGGAATCACGACTTGCATGTCGATGAGTATGACAACCGGCAGGAGCCATAGGAGTTGTCTTTATTTTTTGTATGACCTGCGTGTCATTGATTAACGCCATGTAAATTACTTTACTTTATTGCTAAGCGCGTTAGCCATAGAAGTAGAAGTAATCGTTGGCGTGACAACTTCATGAAGACACAATGATGGAGATGGAGATCATGGTGTCATGCCGGTGACAAAGATGATCATGGTGCCCCGAAGATGGAGATCAAAGGAGCAAAAATGATATTGGCCATATCATGTCACTATTTGATTGCATGTGATGTTTATCATGTTATGCATCTTATTTGCTTAGAACGACGGTAGTAAGTAAGATGATCCCTCACTAAAATTTCAAGAGACGTGTTCCCCCTAACTGTGCACCGTTGCGAAGGTTCGTTGTTTCGAAGCACCACGTGATGATCGGGTGTGATAGATTCTAACGTTCGAATACAATGGGTGTTGACGAGCCTAGCATGTACAGACATGGCCTCGGAACACATGCAAAACACTTAGGTTGACTTGACGAGCCTAGCATGTACAGACATGGCCTCGGAACACAAGAGACCGAAAGGTCGAACATGAGTCGTATAGTAGATACGATCAACATGGAGATGTTCACCGATGATGACTAGTCCGTCTCACGTGATGATCGGACATGGCCTAGTTTGACTCGGATCATGTATCACTTGGATGACTAGAGGGATGTCTATCTGAGTGGGAGTTCATTAATCAGATGAACTCAATTATCATGAACATAGTCAAAAGGTCTTTGCAAATTATGTCATAGCTTGCGCTTTAGTTCTACTGTTTAAGATATGTTCCTAGAGAAAATTTAGTTGAAAGTTGGTAGTAGCAATTATGCGGATTGGGTCCGTAAACTGAGGATTGTCCTCATTGCTGCACAGAAGGCTTATGTCCTTAATGCACCGCTCGGTGTGCTGAACCTCAGCATCGTCTGTAGATGTTACGAAACATCTGACATACACGTTTTGATGACTACGTGATAGTTCAGTGCGTATTGCTAACGGTTTAGAATTGTGGCACCAAAGACGTTTTTGAAACGTCGCAGAACATATGAGATGTTTCGAAGACTGAAATTGGGATTTCAGACTAGTGCCCACGTTAAGAGGTATGAGACCTCTGACAAATTTCTTAAGCCTGCAAACTAAGGGAGAAAAACTCAATCGTTGAGCATGTGCTCAGATTGTCTGAGTACTACAATCACTTGAATCGAGTGGGAGTTGATCTTCCAGATGAGATAGTGATGGTTCTCCATAGTCACTGCCACCAAGCTAGTAGAGCTTCGTGATGAACTATAACATATCAGGGATAGTTATGATGATCCTTGAGCTATTCGCGATGTTTGACACCGCGAGAGTAGAAATCAAGAAGGAGCATCAATTGTTGATGGTTAGTAAAACCACTAGTTTAAGAAGGGCAAGGGCAAAAGGGATACTTCATGAAACAGCAAGTCGTTTGCTGCTCTAGTGAAGAATCCCAAGGTTGAACCCAAACCCGAGACTAAGTGCTTCTGTAATGAGAGGAACGGTCACTGAAGCAGTACTACCCTAGATATTTGGTAGATGAGAAGGCAGGCCAGGTCGACAGAAGTATATTAGATATACATTATATGAATGTGTACTTTACTAGTGCTCCTAGCAGCACCAGGGTATTAGATACCGGTTCGGTTGCTAAGTGTTAGTAACACGAAATAAAAGCTGCGGAATAAACGGAGACTAGCTAAAGGTGAGATGACGATATGTGTTGGAAGTGTTTCCAAGGTTGATGTGATCAAGCATCACATGCTCCCTCTACCATCGAGATTTGGTGTTTGCGTTGAGCATGATTGGATTATGTTTATCACAATACGGTTATTCATTTAAGGAGAATAATGGTTCTCTGTTTATTTGAATAATACCTTCAATGGTCTTGCACCTAAAATGAATCTCGATCGCAGTGATACACATGTTCGTGCCAAAAGATATAAGATAGTAATGATAGTACCACATACTTGTGGCACTGCCACTTGAGTCATATTGGTATAGAAGGCATGAAGAAGCTCCATGTAGATGGATCTTTGGACTCACTCGTTTTTGAAAAGATTGAGACATGCGAACCATGTCTATTGGTATATATGCATGAAGAAACTCCATGCAGATGGATCGTTTGGACTCACTTGATTTTGAATCACTTGAGACATGCAAATCATACCACATGGGCAAGATGACTGAAAGTCCTCGTTTTCAGTAAGATGGAACAAGAAAGCAACTTGTTGGAAGTAATACATTTTGATGTGTGCAGTCCAATGAGTGCTGAGGCATGCAGTGGATATCGTTATGTTCTTACTTCACAGATGATTTGAGTAGATGCTGAGTGTATTTACTTGATGAAACACAAGTCTGAATTATTGAAAGGTTCAAGTAATTTCAGAGTGAAGTTGAAGATCGTCGTGACAAGAGGATAAAATGTCTGTGATATGATCATAGAGATGAGTATCTGAGTTACGAGTTTGGCACACAGTTAAGACATTGTGGAAAGTGTTTCACAATTAATACCGCCTGGAACACCATAGTGTGATGGTGTGTCCGAACATCATAACTGCACCCTATTGGATATGGTGCATACCATGATGTCTCTTATCGAATTACCACTATCGTTTATGGGTTAGGCATTAGAGACAACCGCATTCACTTTAAAAGGGGCACCACGCATTTCCGTTGAGACGACACCGTTTAGAGAAACCTAAGTTGTCGTTTCTTAAAAGTTTGGGGCTGCGACGCTTATGTGGAAAAGTTTCAGGCTGATAAGCTCGAACCCAAAGCGGATAAATGCATCTTCATAGAATGCCCAAAACAGTTGGGTATACCTCCTATTTCAGATCTGGAAGCAAAAGTAATTGCTTCTAGAAACGAGTCCTTTCTGGAGGAAAAGTTTCTCTCGAAAGAATTGAGTGGGAGGATGGTGGAGACTTGATGAGGTTATTGAACCATAACTTCAACTAGTGTGTAGTAAGGCACAGGAAGTTGTTCCTGTGGCACCTACACCAATTGAAGTGGAAGCTTATGATAGTGATCATGAAACTTCGGATCAAGTCACTACCAAACCTCGTAGGACGACGAGGATGCGTGCTACTTCAGAGTGGTACGTGATCCTGTCTGAGATATCATGTTGTTGGACAATACTGAACCTACGAGCTATGGAGAAGCGATGGTGGGCCCATATTCCAACAAATGGTTAGAAGCCATGAAATCCGAGATAAATGGAACTTTGAGAAGAAGACGGACGTGGACGGTAATGTTACCGTCTATGAAGCTCGACTTGTGGCAAAGAGTATTTCCACAAGTTCAAGGAGTTGACTACGATGAGATTTGCTCATCCGTAGCGATGCTTAAGTCCGTCGGAACCATGTTAGCATTAGCTGCATTTATGAAATCTGGCAGATGGATGTCAAAACAAGTTTCCTTACCAGTTTTCGTAAGGAAAGGTTGTATGTGATACAATCAGAAAGGTTTTGTCGATCCTAAGGATGCTAAAAAGGTATGCTAGCTCCAGTGATCCTTCTAAGGACTGGAGTAAGCATCTCGGAGTTGGAATGTACGCTTTGATGAGATGATCAAAGATTTTGGATTTATACAAAGTTTATGAGAAACTTGTATTTCCAATAAAGTGAGTGGGAGCGCTACAACATTTCTGATAAGTATATGTGAATGACATATTGTTGATCCGAAATGATGTAAAATTTCTGGAAAGCATAAAGGGTTGTGTGAAAGGAGTTTTTCAAAGGAAGACCTGGATAAAAGCTGCTTACATATTGGGCATCAAGATCTATAGAGATAGATCAAGACGCCCGATGATACTTTCAAAGAACGCACACCTTGACATGATTTTGAAAGAGTTCAAAATGGATCAGCAAAGAAGGAGTTCTTGGCTGTGTTACAAGGTGTGAGTATTGACTAAGACTCAAGACCTGACCACAGCAGAAGAGAGAGAAAGGACGAAGGTCGTCCCCTATGCTTTAGACGTAGGCTCTATAGTATGCTATGCTGTGTACCGCACATGTAGTGTGCCTTGCCATGAGTTGGTCAAGGGGTACAATAGTGATCCGGGAATGGATCACATGACAGCGGTTGAACTTATCCTTAGTATCTAGTGGACTAAGGAATTTTCTCGATTATGGAGGTGAAAAGGAGTTCGTCGTAAAGGGTTACGTCAATGCGAACCTTGACACTAATCCGGATGACTCTGAGTAGTAAACCGGATTCGTATATTAGAGCAATTATTTGAAATGGCTCCAAATAGCGCGTGGTAGCATCCACAAGATGACATAGATATTCGTAAAGCACACGGTTCTGAAAGGTTCAGACCCATTGACTAATAACCTCTCTCACAAGCATAACATGATCAAACCAGAACACATTGAGTGTTAATCACATAGTGATGTGAACTAGATTGTTGACTCTAGTAAACTCTTTAGATGTTGGTCACATGGTGATATGACCAGTGAGTGTTAATCCCATGGTGATGTGGACTAGATTATTGACTCTAGTGCAAGTGGGAGACTGTTGGAAATATGCCCTAGAGGCAATAATAAATAGGTTATTATTATATTTCCTTGTTCATGATAATCGTTTATTATCCATGCTAGAATTGTATTGATAGGAAACTCAGATACATGTGTGGATACATAGACAACACCATGTCCCTAGTAAGCCTCTAGTTGACTAGCTCGTTGATCAATAGATGGTTACGGTTTCCTGACCATGGACATTGGATGTCGTTGATAACGGGATCACATCATTAGGAGAATGATGTGATGGACAAGACCCAATCCTAAGCCTAGCACAAGATCGTGTAGTTCGTTTGCTCAGAGCTTTTCTAATGTCAAGTATCATTTCCTTAGACCATGAGATTGTGCAACTCCCGGATACCGTAGGAATGCTTTGGGTGTACCAAACGTCACAACGTAACTGGGTGGCTATAAAGGTACACTACAGGTATCTCCGAAAGTGTCTGTTGGGTTGGCACGAATCGAGACTGGGATTTGTCACTCCGTGTAAACGGAGAGGTATCTCTGGGCCCACTCGGTAGGACATCATCATAATGTGCACAATGTGACCAAGGAGTTGATCACGTGATGATGTGTTACGGAACGAGTAAAGAGACTTGCCGGTAACGAGATTGAACAAGGTATCGGGATACCGACGATCGAATCTCGGGCAAGTAACATACCGATAGACAAAGGGAATTGTATACGGGATTGATTGAATCCTCGACATCGTGGTTCATCCGATGAGATCATCGAGGAGCATGTGGGAGCCAACATGGGTATCCAGATCCCGCTGTTGGTTATTGACAGGAGAGTCGTCTCGGTCATGTCTGCATGTCTCCCGAACCCGTAGGGTCTACACACTTAAGGTTCGGTGACGCTAGGGTTATAGAGATATTAGTATGCGGTAACCCGAAAGTTGTTCGGAGTCCCGGATGAGATCCCGGACGTCACGAGGAGTTCCGGAATGGTCCGGAGGTAAAGATTTATATATGGGAAGTCTTATTTTGGTCGCCGGAAAAGTTTCGCACTTTATCGGTATTGTACCGGGAGTGCCGAAAGGGGTCCGGGGGTCCACCAAAGGGGTCCACCAGCCCCGGGGGGCCACATGGGCTGTAGGGGTGCGCCTTGGCCTATATGGGCCAAGGGCACCAGCCCCAAGAGGCCCATGCGCCAAGAGATAAGGAAAAGGGAGAGTCCTAAAGGGGGAAGGCACCTCCGAGGTGCCTTGGGGGGAAGGACTCCTCCCTGGCCGCACCCTTCCTTGGAGGAAGGGCCAAGGCTGCGCCCCCCCTCTCCCTTGGCCCTATATATAGTGGGGGGAAGGGAGGGCAGCAATACCTAAGCCCTGGCGCCTCCCTCTCCCTCCCGTGACACCTCTTCCTCCCCGCTTGCGCTTGGTGAAGCCCTGTCGGGATCCCGCTACTTCCACCACCACGCCGTCGTGCTGCTGGATCTCCATCAACCTCTCCTCCCCCCTTGCTGGATCAAGAAGGAGGAGACGTCGCTGCTCTGTACGTGTGTTGAACGCGGAGGTGCCGTCCGTTCGGCGCTAGGATCATCGGTGATTTGGATCACGACGAGTACGACTCCATCAACCCCGTTCTCTTGAACGCTTTCGCTCGCGATCTACAAGGGTATGTAGATGCACTCCTCCCCTCTCGTTGCTAGATGACTCCATAGATTGATCTTGGTGATGCGTAGAAAATTTTGAATTTCTGCTACGTTCCCCAACAGAGAGGGCCCGAACCTGGGTAAACATCGTGTCCCCCGTCTCCTGTTACCATTGATCCTAGACGCACAGTTCGGGACCCCCTACCCAAGATCTGCCGGTTTTGACACCGACACCCTCATCCACCCATGGACAGCCAACAAACCAAACGCCCCCTAAACGGACGGCATATTTGTCCATTTGGATCGATCGCCTGCTCGGCGTCCGCCCTATTTGATATTTGGGTCGGCAGTGCATCTAACACGTCGATTCATATATGCCGGCATGGCCGACTGGCCATCCTTTTTCAACAAATAGCACATATTTTGCATTATTTTACATACAAATTTTACATTATTTCACAAGTAAACATATAGTCTACAACCAAATAAATAGCATAGTTTTACATGCCGAATAAAACTAAAATAGTCTCATATAGTTTTGCAAACCGAATAAAAAAGATACATCTATTGGTTGCCAACATGAGCCCACGTATGCTCAACCAAATCATTTGCAGTTGCATGTGAGTTTTCCAATCATGCATGTCATGATGAAATTGGATGAACTGTTCAAACATTGCCGCTCCTCCATGCTCAGACACAACATTCTCACCTTGAAACTGAAACCCTTGATCGTAGAGACGTTCCGGGCGCTCATCTTCTACGATCATATTGTGCATGATCACAGAAGCAGTCATCACCTCCCACAGTTTCTTCGTGCTTCAAGTCTTAGCAGGATACCGAACGATGCCCCATCGAGATTGCAAAACACCAAAGGCACGCTTGGCGTCCTTCCTAACACTCTCTTGCTCTTGGGCAAATCTTTTCCTCTTCTCTCCAACAGGGTTAGGAATTGTCTTCACAATAGTGGTCCACCCAGGTAGTACACTTTGTCGTACTTGTGGTCGTTGATGGTAAAATTAACCGATGGGCTATTGCCTTCGGCAAGCCTAGCAAACACCCGCGAGCGCTAAAGCACGTCGATATCATTGTGTGATCCAGCCATGCCAAAGAAAGAGTGCCAGATCCAGAGATCTTGAGATGCCACAGCCTCAAGTATGACAGTGCAAGCCCTGACATGGCCCTTATACCGCCCTTGCCAAGCAGAAGGGCAGTTCTTCCACTCCCAGTGCATGCAGTCTATGCTGCCAAGCATCCCTGGGAAGCCCCTGCTGGCATTCATCATCAACAAGCGTGCTGTATCTTGAGGAGTCGGCTCTCTCAAGTACTCAGGGCCAAAAACAGCAATAACAGCCCTGCAGAGACTTGTACAGGGAGTCTAGGCATGCAGACTCACTCATACGGACGTACTCGTCAATAAGATCACCGGGCACTCCGTGCAAGCATTCAGATGGCTGCAGTGCATTTCTGATAAGAGGAGAAGCCAATCTTTCCAAGGGTATCCTCTTTGCACTCAAAATAGTCATCATAGCCGAGCACCCCCTATCTAATACGGTTGAAAAGATGCCTACTCATACGGAAATAGCGGCGGAATTTCTGATGTTTAAAAAACGGGTTCGTTGTGTTAAAGTAGTCCTTTCAAAGAAGGAAATGCCCGCTCTCTCGGTTGTGATTCAACGTCGGAAGGTGCCCCAGAATGGAGCCACGGAACAACGACCACTGGCTATTGAGGTGGTGATGGACCAACACGGCAGCCAAGATCTCCTCCTCATCATCGGTCGAGGAATCATCAGAGTCGCAAAGGAAATTGTGAAAAAAGAACTCGTCGGCGGAGTCCATTTTGTACCTTGGCAAACTGTCGAACAACTTGCGGGCGTCGACGAAGGAGCCGGCCGGCAAAGGGAGTCGCGCCGCCCTCGGACCAGCTACCTGCCCCGGCGGAGCGTACCGATGTCAGGACGAAGGAGCTGGTCGAGGCGGCTTCTTGGTCGCGGCTGTGTCGGGGAGTGGGGGTGGGAAGCTTTCGGATCCCCGGCGGTAAGACAATGGTGGCGGCGACGTGGGAGGTGGCGGCATTGCGGGGGTGGATGTTGCGGAACCGGCAGCTGGCAGAGGCACCAGAAAAATGGGCAGCAGCGTCGGCGACGAAGGAGGCGGGCGAGGGCTTGCTTTTGGAATGGGAGAGGATGGCCAATGTGCCACCGACTAGCGGGCCAGGGGAGGACTAGGCGCGCGCGCGTCCGTCTCATGTCCGCGCCGACGCAAATTCCGCTCAAAAATGGACCGGGAATGGGTCGGCAGGCGGACGAAAAGCGGACGCACGTTCGTTTCGGATACGTGAACTTTTAAAAAATTGGCGAACACCTTTTGAAACTCCCAAACCAAATTAGAAACAGACACATTTTTAAAATTGCGAACGAATTTTGAATGGAAACAATTTTGAAACTACCGAACAAAATTGGAAAGCACGAACATTTTTCTTAAATTTGCGAATGAATTTTGAAAGAGGAATATTTTTTCAAACTCCTAATTTTTTTTGGAAATGCAAACATTTTTTTGAAATTATGAACAATATTTGAAAGGTGAACATTTTTTTTAAATATGCAAACATATTAATAAAAAATGGAGAATTGTTTATCGAATTTGGAACAAAAGATAATAACAGGAACATTTTTTGAACTTCCGAACATTGTTTGAATTTTTTAACAAAATTTGAAATTCTCAAGAACAGGAAAGAGAAGAAAAAGGAATTACAAAGAAATAGAAAAAATGAAGTAAAGAAACAGATATATGAAAAAAACGCGAACATTTTTTGAAACTACGGAAGAAATTTGAAATCATTATTATTTTTGGAAACACAAACATTTTTTGAAAAACGAGAATTTTTTGGAACTCCCAAATTTTTATAAATGCAAAGTTTTTCTATAAATATGTGAAGAATTTTCAAGAAACACAAATATTTTTTGAAATAAAAAAGAAAAGAAAAAAAGAAAAAGAAATAGAAAAAGGAGTGAAAAGAAAAAAGAAGTAACATGAAGAAAAAGAAATTGAGACAGCAAAAAAACAGTTCAGGAACATCCTAGAAAGTTCCCAAAACTGGAAAAACGGCTTCAAGAACTTCCTTGAAGGTTCCCAAAACCGGGATGGCAGAAGCGGTGGGCGGGCCCAGATCATCCCTCGCTCGCGAACCTCTGTGCGAACGCTCAACAACTTGACCCAACATGCGTCACATAGGATTTTCCCTCCTAACCGGCACTTACGGAGTGTGAACATAATTTTGGCCGTGGCTTCAAATTTTATTCATGTGTTATGACAACACATTCTTTATGGGTACTGACTAGGATTATAGTGAGCTGCCCGTGATGGGCACCGTTTTGAATTATCGACTGATGTAACTTGGTCTCAATAAAAAGCTTCAAATGTTTTGGTTCAAATATATACTTTTCCCTGTTGGTTGGGTGACGTGGTGATCAAAGAATTTGAGTTGCAAGGTGGTCTATCAATGAATTGAACTTTATTGAAAAAGCACTCGTTACCAACCGAAAGTTTATTAATCCTATAAAGCCTTATTTTGAGTTTGACCAGATAAGATTTTGGTAAATGCTATTTGCATCCTTTTCAATTACCAACCCTATTTCCGGTTTTGCTAAACTAGTGTCGATTTTCTAATATGTTAATTTTAGGGGTTGCTACGCGTCAGCCGGTGGATCTTTTAAAAAGATCCGCCGCCTCGCGAGCCATTTGTCGGGGAAACGACACCTATGCGATCACTGGGATCCCTTCTACAGTTGGCGGGCGCAGGGTTGAGCAAAGAGCGGGTCTGACAGGAAGCACACAGATCGTTTACCCAGGTTCGGGCCGCGAAGATGCGTAATACCCTAGTCCTGCTTTGGTGGATGTATTTGAGTGTTCTTGTGTTCTTGAGCTAGCTACGGGGTGTGACTTGCCCAAAAGATCTGAATCCTTCTCCTGGTCGCCTCGGGCCTCCTTTTATAGACAAAAGGGGTTGCCACAGCGGCACACAGGAGGTGGAAAGGTCTACAGTATAGAAGCTTATCCTCTGGCACCGTCGGACAAACGCATTTAATGCGCTGCCGATGTGCCCCTCTCGCTTTATCGGGGACGTCAAGGAAGCTCGTCCCAGCTGTTGCCGCCTCGCCTGGCTTCGACACACGTCCGGGCTGACGAGGCGTCGTGGCGCCACGTTGGCTGGCTGCTGGGTTGGCGCAGTGGTGGAGCCTTCATGAAGGTCTGCATGCCACCACGCAGGTGCTTGCTGGGTCGGTCGTGGAGGCCGCTCGTCGCCACACAGGTGCCTGCTCAGTTGGTTGAGCTGGCAGCTGCATGGGGACGGCGGTGGAGCCTTGGCAGGCGTGGGCCCTGCTGCGGCCCCGTAGGTGTCTTCGGCAAGGGCCTTGCCGGGGCCCCGGCAAGGGTCTTGCCGTGGCATCGTGGTCTTCCCCGGCAAGCGTCTTGCCGGGGGTCTCGTGGATTTCCTCGGCTAGGATCCCGCCGAGGATCGTCGTCTTCTGGTCCTCATCTGATCTTGTGTGTTTATGATCTTGACAAAGATCTGCATGCCACCACGGAGGTGCCTCCCGAGCCCCAGTCCCAATGTGGTTGTTGGAAACCCTTGGGCTCAAGGGTGGCGCGCCCCGCTGGCGTCGGGCAAGTTGCCCAGGCAAGGTTCTTGCCGGGGCCACGGAGGCCACCCGGCAAGGGACTTGCCGGGGGAGTCCACCTCGCCCCTTTGCTCTTTGTGGTCTCTGGTCTTGGCGTTGCTCTGATCGCTTTGTGCTCTGGCTTCCCTCCTTTGCCCTGCTTAGTGTGGCCGTGGGCGCGGCTCCGACTGCCCGTGCACAAGTAAAGGGATAAAAGGAGAGCCCCTACTTTTGTACACCGACAGGAGCCCCCGGGCCTGGGCCACACATAAGCGCAACGCGTTGTTGGGCCGGGCCCAGAACGGTGCGCGGGCAGGCAGGGTGGGATTTTACCGTGGTAACTTCTTTGCTTGCTTGCGCTTCCCCACGACCCGCGTTGAATGCGCGTCGTGGAGGGTCGTGCGTGACGTGGGGGGCATGCGTGGGACGGTTCCCGCACGCATGCGTCACATCACAGTAAATGGTAAAGAGGCGGCCCGTGCCTTCCCCATAAAAAGGAATGACCGCAGGCACGCTGCTCATTTACCCTTTGTGCTTTCTCCAATCTCGGAACCGCCGGCCCCTTCTTCCTCCCTCTCAAGCTCTTGCCTTTGCTCGCCGCCGCCGCGTCTTCGTCGTCCTTCCCCCTTCGCCTCTCGCAGCCGCCATGGCACCCAAAACCAGTAAAGGCAAGGGAGTGGCCAAGGATGCCGGGGCAAGGAGCCGCCGGAGAGCGAGTTGGCGGCGCGGTGGATGCAGTCTGCCTACTTCCCCACGACGGTCGACGCGGTCCATCTCCGGGACTACTTCAAGCACCTGTGGGGGTGCAAGACGGGGGGGGGGGAGACGACGGGGCACCCGGCCACGCGCGTCATCCCTGCTGCTTTCACCGAAGCCGGCCCGAATCGGTAACCATTCTTCGTCGACTACTTTTCCTGCAGCCTCTGCCCCCCTTCTCTGATTTCTTCAATGATATCATGCACACCTACGGCTTTCACCTTCTGGATTTTACCCCAAATGTCGTGGCGTGCATGGCTCTTTTTGCGCATCTCTGCGAGGGCTTTGCCGGAGTGCTCCCCAACACGGCGCTCTTCCGCCACTACTTTTATCCTCGAATCCAAAAGGGAGGCGCCATCTCTGGTTGTGTCGCCTGGATCCCAAGGTCCAAGGGGACATACCCGGAGGGCGCTCAGAAGGAGAGGTGGGAGGAGTGGCGGGGCCGATGGTGCTGGATTGAGGAGGAGGACCCACAGGAATTCTGCCACGTTCGCCAGGCGCCGCCGGTTCGCAGGAATGACTGGGGCGATGTTGACGCCGACGATGGGAAGCTCATGGTCGCCACCACCAGGATTCTTCGCCTCACCGAGGTCGGGCTCATCCTAGAGATAATCGGGGCGGATTTCATCCGCCACCGAATCGCTCCACTGCACAACAAGGGGAGGCCGCCCTGGCTCTTCACGAATGCGGCCGACATCATGAGGCTTCGCCCCGGCTTGGACCACAACCTCACGGTGATGGGGCACGCCCACTTCTGCCAGCAGCTCTTCCAGCTCGACGTGGACCGCGATGGCAAGGTCGAGCGGTCCGGCAAGGCTGCGAAGGCCGGCAAGGTCGCCAAGGGGCCCTTGTTTGGGTTGCCGGCGGGGGTGGTCCCGCTGAGCAATAACTCGCGCCGAAACGACATCATTGCCATGACCTCGGAGTTCAACGCGCACGGCCTTGTCCCAAATTGGGCTGAGCCGCCGGCGGATCAAGTGCAGGAGTTCTTTGATACCTTGGTGGAGAAGTACGTCCGCGATGAGCCGCTGCTCGTCCAGGACACCACCCAGGTGGAGCTGGACTACATCGCTGCCAGGGCGGCGGAGGCGGAGCTCGCCAGGGAGGCCGGCAGCGCCGGCGGCGTGGAGGACAAGGTTGCGGCAGCCGCGGAGGAAAAGGAGCTTGCCCAGTGGGCGGGGTCCGCTGGGGAGGCCAGCAGGGCCGGCACCGGGGCCCCTCTTATCGAAGATGTGGTCGACGAGTCGTCAGAGGAGGAGGTCGAGGCTGTCGACCCTCCGGCCACGGGGAGAGGGCGAGTCCTGCGGCGAGCCAGCTCCGGCGAGCCGGTCCGGCCCGGCAGGGCTGCGCAACCACAGCAGACCTAGGAGGGGTCCGTGCGCCAGACAAGGGCCGCGGCGGCGAGGAAGTTGGTGAAGGCCGCGGTGGCGAAGAAGAAAGCAACTGCCTCTTCTTCATCCAAGCGTGTCCAGACTCCGCCTTCTTCCCTCCTCTAGCAGATGTCGACGCGGAGGTCGTCTTCGACTTTGGGTCCCTCAGCCCAAGGAGGAAGAGGAAGGCAGCAGAAGAGGAGGTGGAGGATGAGTAAGTGTCTTGTTCCTTTTTGTCACCTTCGTCTCCTCAGACTGTGCCGCTTATCTTGATTTGTTTTTATCTTTGCAGGGATGCGGAGACACTAGCCCAGAGGGTGAAGAGGGCCAGGGCTTCGGCGGGCGGCCAGCCCCCGGCAGGCACTTCCGGTACACCGCTGGTGGTCTTGAGCAGCCCGGACAGCAGCCCCCGGCACAGCCCCCAGCGTAAGCTCATCACTAGCCCCTCGTCAACATGTGTTGGGGGCACGATTCCTTGGCGCAGGAGGAGGACAGCAGCAGGAGGAGCCACCGAGGGCTACCCCCAACACGCCGCCCCCATCGACCACGTCGCCTAGAAGGGCGTCCCCGGCAAGGGCGCCAAGCACCGAGCCCATGCATGATACGTCTCCAACGTATCTATAATTTTTTATTGTTCCATGCTATTATAAATTCTGTTTTGGATGTTTAATGGGCTTATTTATACACTTTTATATTATTTTGGGGACTAACCTATTAACCGGAGGCCCAGCCCAAATTGCTGTTTTTTTCCTATTTCAGTGTTTCGCAGAAAAAGAATATCAAACGGAGTCCAAACGGAATGAAACCTTCGGGAACGTGATTTTTGGAACAAATGTGATCCAGAGGACTTGGAGTGGACGTCAAGCAACAGACGAGGAGGCCATGAGGTAGGGGGGCGCACCTTCCCCCCAGGCGTGCCCTCCACCCTCGTGGCTCCACCGACCTACTTCTTCCTCCTATATATACCTACGTACCCCCAAACCATCAAAAGCGACCACGAAAACCTAATTCCACCGCCGCAACCTTCTGTACCCGTGAGATCCCATCTTGGGGCCTTTTCCGGCATCCTGTCGGAGGGGGCATTGATCACGAAGGGCTTCTACATCAACACCATAGCCTCTCCGATGATGTGTGAGTAGTTTACCTCAGACCTTCGGGTCCATAGTTATTAGCTAGATGGCTTCTTCTCTCTCTTTGGATCTCAATACAAAGTTCTCCTCGATTCTCTTGGAGATCTATTTGATGTAACTCTTCTTTTGCGGTGTGTTTGTCGAGATCCGATGAATTGTGGGTTTATGATGAAGATTATCTATGAACATTATTTGAATCTTCTCTGAATTCTTTTATGTATGATTGGTTATCTTTGCAAGTCTCTTCGAATTATCAGTTTGGTTTGGCCTACTAGATTGATCTTTCTTGCAATGGGAGAAGTGCTTAGCTTTGGGTTCAATCTTGCAGTGTCCTTTCCCAGTGACAGCAGGGGCAGCAAGGCACGTATTGTATTGTTGCCATCGAGGATAAAAAGATGGGGTTTATATCATATTGCATGAGTTTATCCCTCTACATCATGTCATCTTGCTTAAAGCGTTACTCTGTTCTTATGAACTTAATACTCTAGATGCATGCTGGATAGCGGTCGATGTGTGGAGTCATAGTAGTAGATGCAGAATCGTTTCGGTCTACTTGTCACGGACGTGATGCCTATATACATGATCATACCTAGATATTCTCATAACTATGCTCAATTCTATCAATTGCTCGATAGTAATTTGTTCACCCACCGTAATACTTATGCTATCTTGAGAGAAGCCACTAGTGAAACATATGGCCCCCGGGTCTATTTTCCATCATATTAATCTCTCGTTATTTCCATTACTATTTACTTGCTTTCTTTACTTTTACTGTTTATCATAAAAATACCAAAAATATTATCTTATCATCTCTATCAGATCTCACTCTCGTAAGTGACCGTGAAGGGATTGACAACCCCTTTATCGCGTTGGTTGCGAGGTTCTTATTTGTTTGTGTAGGTGCAAGGGACTTGAGCGTGACCTCCTACTGGATTGATACCTTGGTTCTCAAAAACTGAGGGAAATACTTATGCTACTTTACTGCATCACCCTTTCCTCTTCAAGGGAAAACCAATGCAGTGCTCAAGAGGTAGCAAGAAGGATTTCTGGCGCCGTTGCCGGGGAGGCTCACACCAAGTCAAGTCAAGATTTGATTTCCCGTCAACGAGCCATTTCTGGCGCCGTTGCCGGGGAGTCTATGCACAAGTCAAGACATACCATGTACCCATCACAAACTCTTATCCCCCGCATTACATTATTTGCCATTTGCCTCTTGTTTTCCTCTCCCCCACTTCACCTTTGCCTTTTCTTCTCCCTTCTTCTGTTTGTCTTTTCTTTTGCCTTGATGTCTTACTTGGCTCATTTTCTCGTTTGGTTGGAATAGTTGTGTATTTATTGCTAAACAGAGAACCTAAGATCTATGGATCCTCATCCGCTTGCGAATCTTTTTAAGAGATCCAATTATGATGAACCAATTCCTAGTGATTTGAGTGCACTAGATTATCTTTATGAGGTTTTGCTTGAAATCAGTGAATCTGAAAATTGTGATGAAGTGCTTTATGAAGTGATTCATGATAGATCTTTGAATAAAAAGCATGATTGCAATGATGATATTATAAATTCTATTAATGTCAATTGTGCTAATAATATGCAAAACCCTAAGCTTGGGGATGCTAGTTTTGCTATGTCTATTACTTATTGCAATGATCATGATTGGGGTGATTCTTCTTATGATCTTGAAAATTTATTTAAGCCCCATGATGAATATGAGATTGATAATAATGTTTGCAATATTATTGAAAGTGGGTTTGGAAGAGTGTCAACTTTAGATCCCACATATTTGGAGAATGTTCAATCTTATGGTATTTTTGATAAAAGTGGGTTTGGAGAGGTCATGACTTTAGTTAATGTTAATTCCACTATTTTGGAAGAGTGTCAACTTCGCATGCATGTGGATTGTGTTGAAAATATTTTATGTGATAGCTATTTTGTTGAATTCGATTATGATCCCACATGTAATTTTTATGAGAAAGGAAAATATGGTTGTAGAAATTTCCATGTTACAAAATTACCTCTCGTTGTGTTGAGATTGCTATTGTTCCTTTCTTCTTCCTTGCATATGCTAGTTTTTGCTTGCCTTGCAAATTTGTTTGCTTATAATATGCCTATGCATAGGAAGTATGTTAGACTTAGATGTGTTTGTCACGTGTTTTATGATGCTCTCTTTGCGCTTCAATTCTTGTCTTTCATGTGAGCATCATTAAAATTATCAATGCCTAGCTAAAAGGTTTTAAAGAAAAGCGCTTGTTGGGAGACAACCCAATATTTTTACTTGCTGTTATTCAATAAATATTCCATCTAGCTTCTGTTCAGATGTGGTTTTGTGTTTTAATTAGTGTTTGTGCCAAGTTAAACCTATAGGATCTTCTTGGATGATAGTTATTTGATCTTGCTGAAAATTCCAGAAACTTTCTGTTCACGAAAACAATTGTTAAAAATCACCAGAACGTGATAAAATACTGATTCCAATTGCAGAAGATCATTAAACAAATTTTCTAGGTCGTCCTATTTTTGTAGAATTTTTGGAGTTCTAGAAGTTTGCGTTAGTTACAGATTACTACAGACTGTTCTGTTTTTCGTGTGTTGATTGCTTATTTTGATGAATCTATGGCTAGTAAAATAGTTTATAATCCATAGAGAGTTGGAATACAGTAGGTTTAACACCAATATAAATAAAGAATGAGTTCAATACAGTACCTTGAAGTGGTATTTTGTTTTCTTTCGCTAACGGAGCTCACGAGATTTTCTGTTAAGTTTTGTGTTGTGAAGTTTTCAAGTTTTGGGTAAAAGATTTGATGGATTATGAAACAAGGAGTGGCAAGAGCCTAAGCTTGGGGATTCCCAAGGCACCCCAAGGTAAATCCAAGGACACCAAAAAGCCAAAGCTTGGGGATGCCCCGGAAGGCATCCCCTCTTTCGTCCTTAACCATCGGTAACTTACTCGGAGCTATATTTTTATTCACCACATGATATGTGTTTTGCTTGGAGCGTCTTGTATGATTTGAGTCTTTGTTTGTTAGTTTGCCACAGTCATCTTTGCTGTACACACCTATTGAGAGACACACACATGATTCGGAATTTGTTAGAATACTCGATGTGCTTCACTTATATCTTTTGAGCTATATAGTTTTTGCTCTAGTGCTTCACTTATACCTTTTAGAGCACGGCAGTGGTTGTATTTTATAGAAATTATTGATCTCTCATGCCTTATATTATTTTGAGAGTCTTAAACAGCATGGTAATTTTCTTTAATTGTGAAATTAATCTTCCATATTGAGTTCATTGAATGTTATGAGAAGTTAGATGCTTGATAAGTGTTTTGAGATATAAAGGTGGTAATATTAGAGTGTGCTAGTTGAGTAATTGTGAAATTGAAAAATACTTGTGTTAAAGTTGGCAAGTCCCATAGCATGCACGTATGGCAAAAGTTGTGTGACAATTTTGACACATAGGTGTTCTTTTATTGCTTTCCTTATGAGTGGCGGTCGGGGACGAGCGATGGTCCTTTCCTACCAATCTATCCCTCTAGGGGCATGCGTAGTAGTACTTTGCTTCGAGGGCTAATAAAATTTTGCAATAATTATATGAGTTCTTTATGACTAATGTGAGTCCATGGATTATACGCACTCTCAACCTTCCATAATTTTCTAGCCTCTACGGTACCGCGCATTGCCCTTTCTCACCTTGAGAGTTGGTGCAAACTTCGCCGGTGCATCCAAACCCCGTGATATGATACGCTCTATGACACATAAGCCTCCTTATATCTTCCTCAAAACAGTCACCATACCTACTTATCATGGCATTTCCATAGCCATTCCGAGATATATTTCCATGCAACTTCCCACCGTTCCGTTTATTATGACACGCTTCATCATTGTCATATTGCTTTGCATGATCATGTAGTTGACATCGTATTTTGTGGCAAAGCCACTATTCATAATTTTTTCATACATGTCACTCTTGATTCATCGCATATCCCGGTACACCGCCGGAGGCATTCACATAGAGTCATATTTTGTTATAAGTATTGAGTTGTAATTGTTGAGTTGTAAATAATAAAAGTGTGATGATCATCATTATTAGAGCATTGTCCCATGTGAGGAAAGGATGATGGAGACTATGATTCCCCCACAAGTAGGGATGAGATTCCGGACTAAATAAAAAAAAGAGGCCAAAGAAAAAAAGGAGAAGGCCCAAAAAATGAGAGAAAAAGAGAGAAGGGACAATGTTACTATCCTTTTTCCACACTTGTGCTTCAAAATAGCACCGTGATCTTCATGATAGAGAGTCTCCTATGTTGTCACTTTCATATACTAGTGGGAATTTTCCATTATAGAACTTGGCTTGTATATTCCAATGACGGGCTTCCTCAAAATGCCCTAGGTCTTCGTGAGCAAGCAAGTTGGATACACACCCACTCAGTTTCTTTTGTTGAGCTTTCGTATATTTATAGCTCTAGTGCATCCGTTGCATGGCAATCCCTACTCCTCTCATTGACATCAATTGATGGGCATCTCCATAGCCTATTGATAGCTTCGTCAATGTGAGACTTTCTACCTTTTTTGTCTTCTCTCATAACCCCCATCATTATACCTTACTCCACCCATAGTGCTATATCCATGGCTTGCGCTCATGTATTGCGTAAGAGTTGAAAAGGCTGAAGCGCGTTAAAAGTATGAACCACTTGCTCGGCTTGTCATCGGGGTTATGCATGATGAGAACGTTTGTGTGACAATATTGAGACATAGCCTAACTATATGATTTTGTAGGGATAAGCTTTCTTTGGCTATGTTATTTTGATAAGACATAATTGCTTGGTTAGCATGTTTGAAGTATTATTGTTTTTATGTCAACATTAAACTTTTATCTTGAATCTTTGGATCTAAATATTCATACCACAATAAAAAGATTTACATTGAGAATTATGCTAAGAAGCATTCCACATCAAAAATTCTGTTTTTATCATTTACCTACTCGAGGACGAGCAGGAATTAAGCTTGGGGATGCTTGATACGTCTCCAACGTATCTATAATTTTTGATTGTTCCATGCTATTATATATTCTGTTTTGGATGTTTAATGGGCTTATTTATACACTTTTATATTATTTTGGGGACTAACCTATTAACCGGAGGCCCGACCCAAATTGCTGTTTTTTTGCCTATTTTAGTGTTTCGCAAAAAAAGAATATAAAACGGAGTCCAAACGGAATGAAACCTTCGGGAACGTGATTTTTGGAACAAACGTGATCCAGAGGACTTGGAGTGGACGTCAAGCAACAGACGAGGAGGCCACGAGGCAGGGGCGCGCCTACCCCCCCAAGCGCGCCCTCCACCCTCGTGGGCTCCTCGTGGCTCCACCAACCTACTTCTTCCTCCTATATATACCTACGTACCCCCAAACCATCAGAAGCGACCACGAAAACCTAATTCCACCGCCACAACATTCTGTACCCGTGAGATCCCATCTTGGGGCCTTTTCCGGCGTCCTGCCGGAGGGGGCATTGATCACGGAGGGCTTCTACATCAACACCATAGCCTCTCCGATGATGTGTGAGTAGTTTACCTCAGACCTTCGGGTCCATAGTTATTAGCTAGATGGCTTCTTCTCTCTTTTTGAATCTCAATACAAAGTTCTCCTCGATTCTCTTGGAGATCTATTTGATGTAACTCTTCTTTTGTGGTGTGTTTGTCGAGATCCGATGAATTGTGGGTTTATGATCAAGATTATCTATGAACATTATTTGAATCTTCTCTGAATTCTTTTATGTATGATTGGTTATCTTTGCAAGTCTCTTCGAATTATCAGTTTGGTTTGGCCTACTAGATTGATCTTTCTTGCAATGGGAGAAGTGCTTAGCTTTGGGTTCAATCTTGCGGTGTCCTTTCCCAGTGACAGCAGGGGCAGCAAGGCACGTATTGTATTGTTGCCATCAAGGATAAAAAGATGGGGTTTATATCATATTGCATGAGTTTATCCCTCTACATCATGTCATCTTGCTTAAAGCGTTACTCTGTTCTTATGAACTTAATACTCTAGATGCATGCTGGATAGCGGTCGATGTGTGGAGTAATAGTAGTAGATGCAGAATCGTTTCGGTCTACTTGTCACGGACGTGATGCCTATATACATGATCATACCTAGATATTCTCATAACTATGCTCAATTCTATCAATTGCTCGATAGTAATTTGTTCACCCACCGTAATACTTATGCTATCTTGAGAGAAGCCACTAGTGAAACCTATGGCCACCGGGTCTATTTTCCATCATATTAATCTCCCATTATTTCCATTACTATTTACTTGCTTTCTTTACTTTTACTCTTCATAAAAATACCAAAAATATTATCTTATCATCTCTATCAGATCTCACTCTCGTAAGTGACCGTGAAGGGATTGACAACCCCTTTATCGCGTTGGTTGCGAGGTTCTTATTTGTTTGTGTAGGTGCAAGGGACTTGAGCGTGACCTCCTACTGGATTGATACCTTGGTTCTCAAAAACTGAGGGAAATACTTACGCTACTTTACTGCATCACCCTTTCCTCTTCAAGGGAAAACCAACGCAGTGCTCAAGAGTAACAATGCACACGGAGGAGGAGGAGGCAGACTTGGGCGCTGGTGGCTCCGCCTCGACGCCAGATGTTGGCGGGGAAGGGGCTACTTGTTCCCAGCCCGGCACGGGTACGTCACTTGCCTCCTGTCCTTGCTTTTTCTTCTCCTTTTTGAATCTTGGTCTTGGCTCCGCCTCATCCCCTTCTCGATATCCAGACCCTCCCTCGGCGGACCGGGAGGACATAGACACCGTCATCGAGGATGTCGCCAAGGACGCCGCGGCGAAGACCAAGAAGATTGCCGCTGAGGAGGCCGCCAAGGGCGCTGCTGAGGACGCCGGCAAGGGGTCTGCCGGGGAGCCCGGCAAGGCTGCCGCCGAGGAGGCCGGCAAGGGGCCTGCCGGGGAGGCCGGCAAGGCCGCTGCTGAGGAGGAGGTGGTTGACGACCAATCTTCCTCCTTCGCTGCCTCTGGCTCAGGCCGGTACCTGAAGGTGAGCGATGACCTGTTCGTCCACCTCCCGGGGATGGCGAGCACCAGGGCGCCCGTCGAGGGGGAGGTGTTTGATGAAGAAGTGCTCACCGCCGCCAGGTTTGAGGTTGTTGACGAGCCGAGCGCCGGTGGCGGCGGTTCCCAGGAAGAGCGTCTCCTCCAGGCCATGAGCGCCAACTTCCAGAAGCTCCAAGCGCGTCACCGCGCTCGCCTGGACAAGGCCAAGTTCAGGATAGCGAAGGTGGACAAGGCGGAGGCGGACCTCGAGAAGCGCGTCGCCGAGGCGCAGGCTTGGTTCCGCCAGGCCCACAAGGACTTGAAGGCCGCCCAGGACGTGCTGGCTAAGCGCAACCTGGAGCTCGTCATGAAGCAGGCCGACATCAAGAGGGCCCAGGAACTGGCGAAGCAGCAGGCCGCTCAGGCCGAGGCTGCTCGGCACCACCAGCAGGCCGCACTAAACTCCCAGGAGGAGGACCTTGCCGCTTGCGAGGAGAAGCTCGCTGCGACACTCCACGGCAAGGACGAGGAGGTCGAGAAGCTTGTCCTATAGCGGACCCAGGAGCTGGAGCAGAAACACGAGGATGCGCTCAATGCCCAGGCTCAGGTCCACGCCGGCAAGGTGAAGAAGCTGTAGGTGGAGCGGGACGAGCTGAAGAGGTAGGCGCTGGAGCTGACGGGGGAGAGGGATGCGGCCAACGGCGCCTTGGCTGACGCGCAGGTCGCAGTCTTAGCAAGGCCGGGCTACTCTCCACGGCCAATGAGTCCATCAAGGACCTGAAGCTGAAGCTAGAGGGCCTTGAGGAGACGCTCTCGGAGGCCAAGGCCCGGGAAGGGACCCTAGCCAAGGATCTGGAGGCCGAGAAGGAGCTGCGGAAGAATAAAGCCGCCAACCACAAGGATTTTGTGGAGGGCGAGAACTGCTGGATCAGCCGCCTCGAAGACGTCGCCGGCAGGATCACCGCGAAGCTTGCTGCCATGGGGATGCCAAATGTGAGGTACACCCTGTAGCGCAACGTGAGTCCCAACTTGACGCCCGGGTAACTAAGCTACAACAACCCTCTGCTAATGATGCCATGTCACTTCGATTACTGTTGATGATCTCGCGTCAGTTCGAAACCGATTCAAATTCAAATTCAAAATCAAGCAAACAGTAAAACTTTTCAAGTAGTAAAACTAAAATGTTCAGAGTGAACCAGATATTGCATAGGTAATTATGGTGGAGAAAACATCTTTTTATAAAATACTTAACTGCACTAAATTAATTAAAACAATAGTAAGAGTAATATTTAAATGCCTTTTAAATACTAAACAAATATAAAATAATTGTTTAGGGTGCCAAATTAATTGTGGCAGTGTTATTAGTATTAGTACTAATTTAGGGGCTAGGTTTATAGTTTGTAAAACTAAAGTAAAATAAAAACAGAAAATAAATAAAAAGCAAAGGGCGAAACAAAATCACAATCCCCCCATTGGGCCACGGCCCAGCAGGCCATCGGGCCGCCAGGCCGGCCCTGCCGCACCCCACACCCTCCCCCTTATCCACCCCACTGGGGGAAAAACCCTAACCACCCACCCCACTCGCCCCACTCCTCTCCCCCCACTCTCCCCGATCCCCTTTTGGATCAGGGCGGCCACCGCGGCGCCCGACGCCCTCTTCCTACCCCGGTGCTCCGCCGTCGCCAGGCACGCGCCGGCCCTCAACTCGCCGGCGACGACCTCCTCCTCCCCGTTCTGGATCTGGCCACCCCAGTCGCCCTGACGCCGTCGCCCCGGAGCTGCCACGCCGACGCCAGACGCCGTCACCGGCCACCGCCTCGTCCTCCTCGTCTCCTCGCCGGCGACGCGTCCCCGTCCTCCTCCCCAAAGGCTCCACCGAGCCTCGGCGCCCCTGCTCACCAACGCGGGTGAGAACCCCATCGCCTCCCGCCTCTACTCCTGCGCCCGCCGTGGTCTCGCTCACGCCCACTGCCCCGCGGTCGCGCTCACCGCGATTGCCCTTCGTGCTCGCTGCGCCCAGGCCGCGCTCCCGCATGCCCTGTCCGCCCCTGCTCACCCCCGCCTCCGGAGTCACACACGCTCGCCTGCGCAGGCCCCCGACGCGGCCACCCGCACCACAGGCTGCGCCCATGGATGCCTTGCCCCGACCTCCTCGCTCCGCGCTCACCACAACCCCCCCCGTGCCCACGGCCACGCCCACTCGCTCGCACCTGGCCGCTGGCTGCGCCATCGCGCTCACCAACGCCGCCTGCGGCCACGCCCTCCCGCTGCTGTAGCTGCTACTTCTGCTGCAGCTGCCGTGGCCTCGCCCCCACCGTCCGTCCTCGCCGCCGTTTCGCCGTACTGCTCCGGCCGCCGATGAGGCCGGCGCCCCCTGGTGGCCTCGGGTCTGCACACCCGGCGCCCGTAACCGCGCCCGGGTGCCCGATGCCCAGTGCCCGTTAACCTCCCCAGGGCCTATGACAAAGGGGGCCCGCCCAGAACGTTTTTTTAAGTTACTAAAAAGAAAATAATAAATAAATAAAAATAAAAATGAATTAATAAAATTAATTATTAATTAATTAATTATCGAATTAATTAAGTTAATTAATCCTATTTAATTAATCTAATTAACTAGTTAGTTTAATTAAATAGCAATCAGTTTAGCTAAATCCTAATTAACCTAAGCAGAGTATGACAGGTGGGTCCCGCACGTCAGATTGACCCAGTCAACACCTCTGTTGACTGCTGACGTCATGCTGATGTCATGCTCTCAGCATGCACTATTCTGGATAATGTTGAATTAAATTAATTAAATAAATACTAAAAATGATTTAAAAGTTTAGAAAATCATATAAAATAAACCGAAGCTCAGATGAAAATACTTTCTACATGAAAGTTGCTCAGAACGACGAGACAAATCCGGATACGCAGCCCGTTTGTCCGCCACACATCCCTAGCATAGCGAACACGCAACTTTCCCCCTCCGGTTCATCTGCCCGAAAACGCGAAACACCGGGAATACTTTCTCGGATGTTACCCCCCTTCGCCGGTATCACCTAATACCGCGTTAGGGCATACCTAGCACCGCGTATTACCTCATTATGTTTTGTGATGCTTTGTTTGCTCCGTATTTACTGTTTCTTCCCCCCTCTTCTCTCCGGTAGACTACGAGACCGACGCCGCTGCTGGTGCCCCGTCCGACTACGTTGTTGACGACCCCTCCTTCTTACCAGAGCAATCAGGCAAGCCCCCCCCTTGATCACCAGATATCGCCTATTCTTCTCTATACTGCTTGCATTAGAAGAGTGTAGCATGTTACTGCTTTCGGTTAATCCTATTCTGCTGCATAGCCTATCATTGTTGCTACAGTTGTTACCCTTACCTGCTATCCTACTGCTTAGTATAGGATGCTAGTGTTCCATCAGTGGCCCTACTCTCTTGTCCGTCTGCTATGCTATACTACTGGGCCGTGATCACTAGGGAGGTGATCACGGGTATATACTATATACTTTATATACATGACACATGTGGTGACTAAAGTCGGGTCAGCTCGTTGAGTACCCGCAAGTGATTCTGATGAGGGGGCTGAAAGGACAGGTGGCTCCATCCCGGTAGAGGTGGGCCTGGGTTCCTGACGGCCCCCGACTATTACTTTGTGGCGGAGCGACAGGGCAGGTTGAGACCACCTAGGAGAGAGGTGGGCCTGGCCCTGGTCGGCGTCCGCGGATACTTAAAATAACACGCTTAACGAGTTCTTGGTATTTGATCTGAGTCTGGCCATTTGGTCTATACGCACTAACCAACTACGCGGGAACAGTTATGGGCACTCGGCGTCGTGGTATCAGCCGAAGCTCTTTTTGACGTCAGCGACGGAGCGGCGCGCGCCGGATTGGACTGGAACGCCTGCTAGGCTAGGTCTGCTTCCGACCGCCCTCGCAACGTGCAGGTGTGCAATGGGCGATGGGACCAGACCCCTGCGCGCATAGGATTTAGACCGGCGTGCTGACCTCTTTGTTGAGCCTAGGTGGGGCTGCGACGTGTTGATCTTCCGAGGCCGGGCATGACCCAGGAAAGTGTGTCCGGCCAAATGGGATCGAGCGTGTTGGGTTATGTGGTGCACCCCTGCAGGGAAGTTTATCTATTCGAATAGCCGTGTCCCTCGGTAAAAGGACGACCCGGAGTTGTACCTTGACCTTATGACAACTAGAACCGGATACTTAATAAAACACACCCTTCCAAGTGCCAGATACAACCCGGTGATCGCTCTCTAACAGGGCGACGAGGAGGGGATCGCCGGGTAGGATTATGCTATGAGATGCTACTTGGTGAACTTACCATCTACTCTCTTCTACATGCTGCAAGATGGAGGTGGCCAGAAGCGTAGTCTTCGACAGGATTAGCTATCCCCCTCTTATTCTGGCATTCTGCAGTTCAGTCCACTGATATGGCCCTTTACACATATACCCATGCATATGTAGTGTAGCTCCTTGCTTGCGAGTACTTTGGATGAGTACTCACGGTTGCTTTTCTCCCTCTTTTCCCCGTTTCCTTTCTACCTGGTTGTCGCAACCAGATGCTGGAGCCCAGGAGCCAGACGCCACCGTCGATGACGACTCCTACTACACCGGAGGAGCCTACTACTGGTGCAGCCCGCTGACGACGACCAGGAGTAGTTAGGAGGATCCCAGGCAGGAGGCCTTGCCTTTTCGATCGTTGCTACTTTTGTGCTAGCCTTCTTAAGGCAAACTTGTTTAACTTATGTATGTACTCAGGTATTGTTGCTTCCGCTGACTCGTCTATGATCGAGCACTTGTATTCGAGCCCTCGAGGCCCCTGGCTTGTATTATGATGCTTGTATGACTTATTTATGTTTTAGAGTTGTGTTGTGATATCTTCCCGTGAGTCCCTGATCTTGATCGTACACGTTTGCGTGCATGATTAGTGTACGGTCAAATTGGGGGCGTCACAAGTTGGTATCAGAGCCAGGTTTCGATCCTGGGACCTGTGGGTTATGGGCCCACGTCGCCATTGGGTGGTAGTAGGATCTTTTATTCCTGAACCTATACTCTGGGACTCTGGCATCTCTTCTATTCGGGTTAAACGATTTTACTAACTCTGACTCTAGGTTCTCGATAATACTTTCTCCCGGAGAGCCCCTTATTACAGATGATCGTCTGCTGCACCAGAAGGATCCGAAGATACTCTCCGATGTTCTCTTGAGACTTTATGGTGTCGCTTTTGCAATTCCCTTCCATTGATAAACCCATGTGGATAACCACGTATACTCGCCATTCATACAATGCTTCCCAGTTGATCTTGTTATTACAAGATACCCCGAAATTCTCTTTGTTGCTCCGAGAATCCTTTGAGCTTACTGCCTTGCTGTTCTTTGCCACATGAATACCACTATGGATAATTTCTAGCACTCACCGGATATTTGCTCATCCCCAGTTGATTAATGTATTTCACAAAAGTCTTCAAACTACTATTTGAACTTCCGAAATCCTAAGTAGCCTATTGCTCTTGAAATTCTTACTTGCTTGCATTATGGTTAATCCCATAAGTCTATAATCTTATTGGCATCTCTTGTCATTATCATTTTGAGTCCGTTGATTCAATTTGTTGCGAATGCTCGCTCCTCAATCAGATCCTTGAATTC
The DNA here is from genome assembly GCF_018294505.1 of Triticum aestivum. Classification (NCBI taxonomy): domain Eukaryota; kingdom Viridiplantae; phylum Streptophyta; class Magnoliopsida; order Poales; family Poaceae; genus Triticum; species Triticum aestivum. The sequence goes on along the minus strand of NC_057796.1, from coordinate 270,258,547 downwards.
ATCCTTCCGGCTCAGATGTCATTTTAAACGTGAGCTGGATCTTGACCAATCAAATTGCCATCGACTGTACCCCTAAGTCTGTTCAACTTATCCATTCTTAATCAGACCATTGGCTTCTGATCCCTCGATTTGGAAATGATAATTCCTTTGCATTTGAGCTTTGAATTACTCAGTTGTTTTTATAGTCCGATGCCCTTTCGTTCCTTCTTCCTCTGATAGAGTACCGATACTCGCATCAGCTCCGTTGTAGACCACAAGACCCCTTGTTGGGTTATTATCTGACAGTGTCCTTCATTTTCAATAACCTTGTGATCATTTCCATGGATATATAATGCCTTTGGTAATTTGTATCCTCTGCTTGATAACCTTACTCTACTTTTGAGCTGGTGATTTTACTCTTGAAGTTTGAGGTATATGTTTCTAAGATGCCCCGATGGATTGAACCTATACCTTCCCTAAAAACCGTATGAACCCGAAGGTTTTCACAAGCCATACCCTTCTGGTATTTTACCAGATAATTTTCTACCATACAACTTCATCGAATGCGAGAAGTGAATGAAAGGTTATGCATTGGAGAAGTGGGAGTCGACCTTGAACTTTGTGTTCATGCCCATGGACACGATGTAGATCTTATCATTAAAAGCTTCTCTTAAATTAATTATTCCCTTGGTATAAGTTCATCTTATATCTGGGATCTGGCCTTTTGCAATCGTGGTTCCGACCATGTTCTCCTTTAAATACCATTTCTCGTACAAGTTAAGCACTTGTCTTCTGCAGAGCAATACCCCAGTCCAACCTCTACTTTGGTTTGTCGTCGAGTATTACCCCCTGGTATCTCGAGATTATCACGGAACTGCATAACTTCTTATGAGTTCTTCATCAAGTACTACATTCTCACTGATTACAGTTTTTCACGGGCTTCGAGTTATTAAACACTCAAGGACATCGATAACTGAATCGAGTCCGCGTCGCGATTAAACAACTCTTAGTAATCTTCTTTACTTGCGAGTTTGTACTCGATCACGTCATTCCTAGCCTGATTGGCTATATCATTATCGTGCTAAATTTTAACTGTGCTACCGGGTCCTTCTTCCCGGAGCACAAATTGCGACGGTGAGCTAATCTTACAATCGATCTTCCTCGTCATATCACTTCTCCTTGAATAGCAAACTTGATTTCGAGTTTGTGTCCTAACCATGGTTCCAATAACCTTTCGCTTTCATCATTCCTTTGACTTGATGTCATCATCGATCAATTACATCTTCTTGAAAACCTCTCGACAAATTTGTCGTGATCATTGTCAACAATTTGACTTCTTCCAAGTTGTGTGTCGAAATTCAGGATGAGAAATACCATCCTTGCCCCTCGATGAATTGTGTTATCATCGACAACATTCTTGCCTCCGCCCAACGCAAACTTGTTCATATTTTGTGTTGTATCTTGATTTCCCTGCTATCAAACTTATGTTATGTTCTACCGTGGAGTATTACCATCTTTGATGTCAAGAATGTCGTGAGCATTACACAACCTCTTAAGAATTCTTGATACATGTGATACTTCTTGCCATATCCATTCATTCCTTGGTCCCCGTGTTGTTTCTAATCGGAAAACCGACAATTGAACTATGAGGTGCGACTTGAAAACTTCTAGCAACCCTATTGCTTTGAAGTTAATGGTCGATATTTCATTCTTAGACCATTGGTTATCAAATCACCATTCTAACATTGATCATGCTACCTAAGCCCATATTTCGGGTGCACTTTTCAACCAATGTTTAACTGTGTATGTTTTCCTCGAGCACACCTCATTATATCATTTGATCTGACAAATGTTATCTCCTTGTTGTGGAAATCCATCTTTTGAAAATCTCATTGAATTGTCATTAAGTTCACCAGTCACCTCCTCACCTCTCCTTGATTTAATGATGAACCCTTGTTCGGAACTCACTTCCATAGTTCATCTCCCGAGAATCTTCGATGTCATTTCGACAATTTGTGTTGCACCTTTCTTCTCAGGCATCCTGAGTCTGAGTTATCCTGACACCAATCAGATCTGAATCTCGGTCAGATATGATGGTTGGAACATATTTCCAAGAGTTATAACATTGGTCGTTATATGACCCGGTAAGGTGGTGTCATGCCTAGTACACCTGGCTGGAGGACCTATTGTTATAATTTCCTTGTTAGCAAGGCTATCCATTCTTCCATGAGGAAATTGTAAGACTTATTCTACAAGTTATTACTGATGGATCTTTGTGTTTCCAAAGTCTGATCTTCACCTGCTGACCATGTCAATGCTATCTCAAAGCATGACTATGGTACTCCGATTTTCAACAAGAACATTTGAAGCCCAATGCTAAATGTTTCCTCCTCAATTATCCAAACACCGTTGTTTGGGTAATGTCATGAACTTCCTCTTCCCTAACCTAAATGGTTCTCGTCTAACCATTGTCCTTGGGAAGGATATACCCCTGAAATATGTGTTTAAACACATTTTCCTTTCCTTTGTTCTGTTTAATCTGATAATCATATTTTCCTTTCCATTGGTTGGTTTAACGTTTCTAGTGATCATTATGATCTAAGCAGTATTAATTCCCTGCTGGTGCAAACACCTCGGTGTACAACTCTGTCAGTAAGACCCTATTACTATTGTTGGTGACATTCCGGTAACCACCGATGGACGAGAACTTTGCCTATTGGTCTGCCTCATTTCAACGAGCAGGAAAATGGTTCTCTTCGTCCCTCGCCCTTGGTACCGACGATGTTGTTGACATATAACTGACAGGCTACCCTCTGACATGCCTTGCTATCATGATCGTGCAAGATGTCATTGCCCTTCCTACTTTAACCACATGGTGGGCCCATAACCCACAGTTCCACAGGATCAAAACCCGACTCTCCTGTGCACCCCCTGTTCCCAAATTTATTCATCGCGCGTGGCCTCGTATGTAATTCACGGACCACCGTCCTACTGATCTATACTGGCATCAGACATAATACTTATTCCGATTGCTTTGAACCCCTTTCACACTCTGTTTCAGGCATCGAATGATTGCCTGCCGCTTGAAACTTCTCATGACACCTTCTTGCCTTACTCTCGATATTTTCTAAAGGTTTTTAATTCGAGAGTTACTTCCCCCACCTTCCCCGATGTTATCCACAAGTTAGTCAACCTTGCAGAGGTCTGTTCTCCCAGCCCCTTATTCTTTCGTAAGTACGATGGAGTTCCCAAAGAAAGGATGCCAACTTCATCATGAGAACTTGAAACAGAGAACTAAAGACATCAACGTAAAGGATCGACTACAACGGGAAGAGCAATCAAGACCGAGAAGATTCGTTAGAATTTTGTAACCAAATCTTTCCCCCTTACACTACCACTTAAATCTCGGGACGAGATTTCTTGTAGTGGAGGAGAATTGTGACGCCCGGGTAACTAAGCTACAACAACCCTCTGCTAATGATGCCATGTCACTTCGATTACTGTTGATGATCTCGCGTCAGTTCGAAACCGATTCAAATTCAAATTCAAAATCAAGCAAACAGTAAAACTTTTCAAGTAGTAAAACTAAAATGTTCAGAGTGAACCAGATATTGCATAGGTAATTATGGTGGAGAAAACATCTTTTTATAAAATACTTAACTGCACTAAATTAATTAAAACAATAGTAAGAGTAATATTTAAATGCCTTTAAATACTAAACAAATATAAAATAATTGTTTAGGGTGCCAAATTAATTGTGGCAGTGTTATTAGTATTAGTACTAATTTAGGGGCTAGGTTTATAGTTTGTAAAACTAAAGTAAAATAAAAACAGAAAATAAATAAAAAGCAAAGGGCGAAACAAAATCACAATCCCCCCACTGGGCCACGGCCCAGCAGGCCATCGGGCCGCCAGGCCGGCCCTGCCGCACCCCACACCCTCCCCCTTATCCACCCGACTGGGGGAAAAACCCTAACCACCCACCCCACTCGCCCCACTCCTCTCCCCCACTCTCCCCGATCCCCTTTTGGATCGGGGCAGCCACCGCGGCGCCCTCTTCCTACCCCGGCAATCCGCCGTCGCCAGGCGCACGCCGGCCCTCAACTCGCCGCCGACGACCTCCTCCTCCCCGTTCTGGATCTGGCCGCCCCGGTCGCCCTGACGCCGTCGCCCCGGAGCTGCCACGCCGACGCCTGACGCCGTCACCGGCCACCGCCACCGCCCGTCGCCTCGTCCTCATCGTCAGCTCGCCGGTGACGCGTCCCCGTCCTCCTCCCTAAAGGCTCCACCGAGCCTCGCCGCCCCCCTGCTCACCAACGCGGGTGAGAACCCCGTCGCCTCCCGCCTCTACTCCTGCACCCGCCGTGGTCTCGCTCACGCCCACTGCCCCGCGGTCGCGCTCACCGCGCTTGGCCTTCGTGCTCGCCGCGCCCAGGCGCGCTCCCGCATGCCCCGTCCGCCCCTGCCCACCCCCGCCTCCGGAGTCACACACGCTCGCCTGCGCAGGCCCCCGACGCGGCCACCCGCACCACAGGCTGCGCCCATGGATGCCTTGCCCCGACCTCCTCGCTCTGCGCTCACCACAACCCCCCCGTGCCCACGTGCACGCCCGCTCGCACCTGGCCGCTGGCCGCGCCATCGCGCTCACCAACGCCGCCTGCGGCCACGCCCTCCCGCTGTTGTAGCTGCTACTTCTGCTGCAGCTGCCGTGGCCTCGCCCCCACCGTCCGTCCTCGCCGCCGTTTCGCCGTACTGCTCCGGCCGCCGTTGAGGCCGGCGCCCCCTGGTGGCCTCGGGCCTGCACGCCCGGCGCCCGGGTGCTCGATGCCCAGTGCCCGTTAACCTCCCCCAGGGCCTATGACAAAGGGGCCCCGCCCAGAACGTTTTTTTAAGTTACTAAAAAGAAAATAATAAAAATATAAAAATAAAAATGAATTAATAAAATTATTAATTAATTAATTAATTATCGAATTAATTAAGTTAATTAATCCTATTTAATTAATCTAATTAACTAGTTAGTTTAATTAAATAGCAATCAGCTTAGCTAAATCCTAATTAACCTAAGCAGAGTATGACAGGTGGGTCCCGCACGTCACATTGACCTAGTCAACACCCCTGTTGACTGCTGACGTCATGCTGATGTCATGCTGACATCAGCATGCACTATTCTGGATAATGTTGAATTAAATTAATTAAATAAATACTAAAAATGATTTAAAAGTTTAGAAAATCATATAAAATAAACCGAAGCTCAGATGAAAATACTTTCTACATGAAAGTTGCTCAGAACGACGAGACAAATCCGGATACGCAGCTCGTTTGTCCGCCACACATCCCTAGCATAGCGAACACGCAACTTTCCCCCTCCGGTTCATCTGCCCGAAAACGCGAAACACCGGGAATACTTTCTCGGATGTTTCCCCCCTTCGCCGGTATCACCTAATACCGCGTTAGGGCATACCTAGCACCGCGTATTACCTCATTATGTTTTGTGATGCTTTGTTTGCTCCGTATTTACTGTTTCTTCCCCCCTCTTCTCTCCGGTAGACTACGAGACCGACGCCGCTGCTGGTGCCCCGTCCGACTACGTTGTTGACGACCCCTCCTTCTTACCAGAGCAATCAGGCAAGCCCCCCCTTGATCACCAGATATCGCCTATTCTTCTCTATACTGCTTGCATTAGAAGAGTGTAGCATGTTACTGCTTTCGGTTAATCCTATTCTGCTGCATAGCCTATCATTGTTGCTACAGTTGTTACCCTTACCTGCTATCCTACTGCTTAGTATAGGATGCTAGTGTTCCATCAGTGGCCCTACTCTCTTGTCCGTCTGCTATGCTATACTACTGGGCCGTGATCACTAGGGAGGTGATCACGGGTATATACTATATACTTTATATACATGACACATGTGGTGACTAAAGTCGGGTCAGCTCGTTGAGTACCCGCAAGTGATTCTGATGAGGGGGCTGAAAGGACAGGTGGCTCCATCCCGGTAGAGGTGGGCCTGGGTTCCTGACGGCCCCCGACTATTACTTTGTGGCGGAGCGACAGGGCAGGTTGAGACCACCTAGGAGAGAGGTGGGCCTGGCCCTGGTCGGCGTCCGCGGATACTTAAAAATAACACGCTTAACGAGTTCTTGGTATTTGATCTGAGTCTGGCCATTTGGTCTATACGCACTAACCAACTACGCGGGAACAGTTATGGGCACTCGGCGTCGTGGTATCAGCCGAAGCTCTTTTTGACGTCAGCGACGGAGCGGCGCGCGCCGGATTGGACTGGAACGCCTGCTAGGCTAGGTCTGCTTCCGGCCGCCCTCGCAACGTGCAGGTGTGCAATGGGCGATGGGCCCAGACCCCTGCGCGCATAGGATTTAGACCGGCGTGCTGACCTCTCTGTTGAGCCTAGGTGGGGCTGCGACGTGTTGATCTTCCGAGGCCGGGCATGACCCAGGAAAGTGTGTCCGGCCAAATGAGATCGAGCGTGTTGGGTTATGTGGTGCACCCCTGCAGGGAAGTTTATCTATTCGAATAGCCGTGTCCCTCGGTAAAAGGACGACCCGGAGTTGTACCTTGACCTTATGACAACTAGAACCGGATACTTAATAAAACACACCCTTCCAAGTGCCAGATACAACCCGGTGATCACTCTCTAACAGGGCGACGAGGAGGGGATCACCAGGTAGGTTTATGCTATGAGATGGTACTTGGTGAACTTACCATCTCCTCTCTTCTACATGCTGCAAGATGGAGGTGGCCAGAAGCGTAGTCTTCGACAGGATTAGCTATCCCCCTCTTATTCTGGCATTCTGTAGTTCAGTCCACTGATATGGCCCTTTACACATAAACCATGCATATGTAGTGTAGCTCCTTGCTTGCGAGTACTTTGGATGAGTACTCACGGTTGCTTTTCTCCCTCTTTTCCCCCTTTCCTTTCTACCTGGTTGTCGCAACCAGATGCTGGAGCCCAGGAGCCAGACGCCACCGTCGACGACGACTCCTACTACACCGGAGGAGCCTACTACTAGGTGCAGCCCGCTGACGACGACCAGGAGTAGTTAGGAGGATCCCAGGCAGGAGGCCTTGCCTTTTCGATCGTTGCTACTTTTGTGCTAGCCTTCTTAAGGCAAACTTGTTTAACTTATGTCTGTACTCAGGTATTGTTGCTTCCGCTGACTCGTCTATGATCGAGCACTTGTATTCGAGCCCTCGAGGCCCCTGGCTTGTATTATGATGCTTGTATGACTTATTTATGTTTTAGAGTTGTGTTGTGATATCTTCCCGTGAGTCCCTGATCTTGATCGTACACGTTTGCGTGCATGATTAGTGTACGGTCAAATCAGGGGCATCACAAAAGAGTCCATCAAGGACCTGAAGCTGAAGCTAGAGGGCCTTGAGGAGACGCTCTCGGAGGCGAAGGCCCGGGAAGGGACCCTGGCCAAGGATCTGGAGGCCGAGAAGGAGCTGCGGAAGAACAAAGCCGCCAACCACAAGGATTTTGTGGAGGACGAGAACTGCTGGATCAGCCGCCTCGAAGACGTCGCCGGCAGGATCACCGTGAAGTTTGCTGCCATGGGGATGCCAAATGTGAGGTACACCCCGTAGCGCAACGTGAGTCCCAACGCCAAGCTGACCCTATTCTTCGAGGGTGTTTTCGGGGCCCTGGAGCAGCTTCACCTCAACAGAGCGGCCTCCCTGGCCAATGAAGCCCGGAAGCTTTGCCGGGGTGCCATGACCAAGGTCCTCACCAAGGTGGCATACTGGAAACCCAACCTCGACTTTGATGCCACGCTGGAGAGCTTGCCGGAGGATGCTGACCTCACGGCGCTCGAGGAGCGTATCGAGCCCATCATCAGCCGCGTTGGCGGAATTCAGAGGGTAGAGGGCCAGCGCCGGGATTAGGCACCCCGTTCCTTATCGCCGCTGCAGGTTCATGACCAAGACAATTTTTTATCTTTAGTTAGAACCGTAGCAACAATTGATGTAATATAACTCTGCAGTACTTTCAAGATGATGCATGTTATCCTCCTGTTTGATTTTCCTTTGTATGTCCACCCTACGTTAATCGGGTAGGCTTGCCAGCGCGTAAACCCAGGCCACGGCGCCTTGAGGACGGATCCCCAATGGCCTGCCGGGTGTGCTTTCTGCCAGGCGAACCACCTTACCGCTCTCAACGCGGCCGCTCGAACTGTCGAGCTTGACTCGAGTCAGAATCGAGAGCGTTGCCAATTGCGGAAGGCTGCCCTGCCGTTCTCGACGCGGCCGCTTTGAGCTGTTGAGCAGACTCGAAACAGAGCAAGGGCGTTGCCAATAGTGGAAGGGCCCCTTTGCGTGCAGGTTATCCATACATAGGGCAGGACCTTCGAGGACAATAACCTTATATATAGAAAGAAATTGCTTAAAGTTTCACACGACTTAGCTTTTCTGTCGTTGCGCGGGCATCCACCGCATCTGCAGATGGTGCCGTCAAGCTTGGTCGTCTTCTTCCTCAGAGCCATGGCGATGAGGAACTGCTAGGCTAACTGCTAGACCAGATTTTCACAACTGCGCCCCCTACCTGGAGCGCCAAAGATGTTGGGGAAATGACACCTATGGGATCATTGGGATCCCTTCTACGGTTGGCGGGCGCGGGGTTGTGCAAAGAGCGGGTCTGATAGGAAGCACACAGATCATTTTGCCAGGTTCGGGCCGCGAAGATGCGTAGTACCCTAGTCCTGCTTTGGTGGATGTATTTGAGTGTTCTTGTGTTCTTGAGCTAGCTACGGGGTGTGACTTGCCCAAAAGATCCGAATCCTTCTCCTGGTCGCCTTGGGCCTCCTTTTATAGACAAAAGGGGTTGCCACAGCGGCACACAGGAGGTGGAAAGGTCTACAGTATAGAAGCTTATCCTCTGGCACCGTCAGACAAACGCATTTAATGCGCTGCCGACGTGCCCCTCTCGCTTTATCGGGGACGGCAAGGAAGCTCGTTCCAGCTATTGCCGCCTCGCCTGGCTTTCACACGCGTCTGGGCTGACGAGGCGTCGTGGCGCCACGTTGGCTGGCTGCTGGGCTGGCGCAGTGGTGGAGCCTTCATGAAGGTGTGCATGCCACCACACAGGTGCTTGCTAGGTCGGTTGTGGAGGCCGCTCGTCGCCACACAGGTGCCTGCTCAGCTGGTTGACCTGGCAGTTGCATGGGGACGGCGGTGGAGCCTTGGCAGACGCGGGCCCTGCTGCGGCCCCGTAGGTGTCTTCCGCAAGGGCCTTGCCGGGGCCCCGACAAGGGTCTTGCCATGGCATCGTGTTCTTCCCCGGCAAGCGTCTTGCCGGGGGTCTCGTGGATTTCCTTGGCTAGGATCCCACCGAGGATCGTCGTCTTCTGGTCCTCATCTAATCTTGTGTGTTTACGATCTTGACAAAGATCTGCATGCCACCACGGAGGTGCCTCCCGAGCCTCGGTCCCAATGTGGTTGTTGGAAACCCTTGGGCTCAAGGGTGGAGCGCCCCGCTGGCGTCGGGCAAGTTGCCCCGGCAAGGTTCTTGCCGGGGCCACGGAGGCCACCCGGAAAGGGACTTGCCGGGGGAGTCCGCCTCGCCCCTTTGCTCTTTGTGGTCTCTGGTCTTGGCGTTGCTCTGGTCGCTTTGTGCTTCGGCTTCCCTCCTCTGCCCTGCTTAGTGTGGCCGTGGGGGCGGCTCCGACTGCCCGTGCACAAGTAAAGGGGTAAAAGGAGAGCCGCTACTTTTGTACACCGACACCATTCGATTGTGTGACGCGAGCCGTTCAATCCTCCTGTGTAATTTCCTGCAATGATGCTCTTGTTGAAAGATCTGGTCTTCTCTGATTTCCTGCAACAAGACCTTTGTTGCGAAACCTCATATTCTACAATTTTCTGCAACAAGACCCATGTTGCAAAACCTCTTCTTCTTTAGTTTTCTGCAACAAGACCCTTACAAAAATTGCAACAACATCTCCCGCCGCGTCTAATTTTCTGCAACAACATTTTTCACGCGTCTAATTTTCTGCAAGAACATCTTGCACGCGTCTAATTTTCTGCAACATCTTTCACGCATCTAATTTTCTGCTACAAGATCCTTGTTGTAAAAAATTGCAACAACATCTTCCGTTGTGTCTAATTTTCCGCAACAAGACCCTTGCTGCAGAAATTAAAACAACATCTTCGCCGCATCTAATTTTCTGCAACAGGACCCATGTTGCAAAATTTGCAACAGCATCCCCGGCCGCTCGCATACTTGCTCAACCTGCCACCATTCTGCAACAACACCGTTGTTGCACAGATAAGATGGCGCCACAACACCAGGAGGGCTCCTGCCTGAAGCTTCTGCACTTCCCGGCGAGCCCTTTCTCCGACGCGCCGCGCCTCTCACCTCCCATGACCTCACCCCGTCTCTCACCTCATCTCCTTCTCTTCACAGGAAACATGACAGCAGCAGTCGAGTCCTTCGCCTCGGGCTGCTTTCCCGGCAAGCTCGAGCCAGATTCACGCCGAGGGAAGGATAGATGTGAGTGGAACGGGGAACCGCTTCTCTTGGCAGCGCTGATTCATGAGGAAGGAGATTCGGGAGAAGAGGATAAGGTACGAGGCGAGGCGTGGCTGTTGCAAATAATGTGGTGGTGGGGTCCAGAACGGATGTGTGGCACACAACGCAACCGAGGCGGCGGATGCAAGCGTGATTATCCGCCGGGTGATCTGAATCGTTTCCCTTAATTTTATCATGAGGAACACCCGCTGCTGATTGGCTGATATTTTTTCACACATCTCTTTGTTCTGATATCTCCCGTTCTGAATTATTGGCCCTATATGGTTTTTTCTCCTGCATGATTATCCATCGATCGCCATCTATCTTGGGTCACGTATCAACCTCTTGATGTGGATTTCCTGAATAAGCTTCTGACCTAATTCATTTCCGTGTCATTGATAATTAGTATGTACCATAGCGAGTAACAAAGGCAGTCTTCTGAATGTCCTCTTCACGAACTCTGATCTGGTGGTATCCTAACCTCAAATCAAGTTTATAGAATACCGAGGAACCAACGAGTTGATCATACAAATCGTTGATCCAGGGAAGCGGATATTGTCCTGAATTGTTGCCTGGTTGATAGGTTGGTAGTCTTGGACCAAACTATTCGTACCATCCTTCTTCTTAACAAAGAGAGAAGGGCACCCCATGCGGAAGAGCTAGAACGAATGAATCCTTTGCAAAGTGATTCTTCGATTTCCTTCTTAAGCTCGAAGAGTTCATGTCACTGGTGCAGAGACGTGCTATACAAATGGTTTTTAACCCCTTTCCGTGACGGTGTTTTGAGCCATCGCCAAGTGAGTGTGTGCGATAGGGGGGGTCCTTCACACACGACCCAGAAACCATCGGGGATAGGCCCTCTGACCACACAGGCAGGGGCAAAATGAGCTCATGTTTGATCGGGCGAGGCAATGAAACCCAATCGTTTCCGTTCATATGTACATCCCACACAGTGAATCCCGGAGAAACGTTTCCGTTCGTATGTATATCGCACGCAGTTTTTTGTGTGGAAACGTTTGTGCAAGGTGGCCTAACGCAAACAGTTGTCTGCCGGAAGCCGTGTGTGATTGTTAGTTGATCCAACACGCCTACTTCTAGAAACTGTGTGGGTTGTTTGAGTTCATCGCCCATGGTGTTGTCTGAGTAACCGTCTGCAATAGAAAACCCCAATAAGCAGGGTAATTAGCCTATTATTGATAATCCGTGTAGTAATCAAATTGACATTTCTTATAAAACACACTAGATATTTCATATCTGTATAACGGCAACCGAGATTTCATAATCGAATTACATCAGATAACTTCAACACTCAGTTACACCAAAGAGGGATATAGCTAGCTACGCCATTACACAACAGCACCAAGTTTCACATGCAACATCGAAAACCTTTGGAAAAGTAACATCATGCATGGTAAATAGACAGATGAATCTCATCTGGGAGACTGCAGAAGCGGAAGGCGAATATTGAGCCTTTAGTGATGTTGAATGTCCTTGCAACTTTAGGTCAGTGGCTATGGATAATTGCCTGCCCAACCTTCGTCCTCTTCAGGAACACTTCAATATTGTACCGTGGGTGTTGAATGATTACCTTCCTCGCCTCTTAACCATGCAGGTGGTTTGAGAGGTGATCATCGGTGAACTACTTTGAAAAGTACTAAAAACAAAGAAATATGTGTCCCTCTCAAAAGGTGTGTCCAGCAAGGATGATTGTGGCAAACTAAAAAGCAAATAAAGCAAAGACTCATATAATACACGACGCTCCAAGCAAAACACGTATCATGTAGTGAATAAAAATATAGCCTCACGTAATTTACCGATGGATTGTAGACAAAAGAGGGAATGCCATCCGGGGCATCCCCGATCTTAGATGCTTGGTTGTCCTTGAATATTACCTTGGGGTGCCTTGGGAATACCCAAGCTTAGGCTCTTGCCACTCCTTATTCCTTAGCCCATCGAAACTTTACCCAAAACTTGAAAACTTCACAATAGAAAACTCAACAAAAAACTCGTGAGATCCATTAGTATAATAAAGCAAAGACACCACTTTAGGTACTGTTGTAAACTCATTCTAATTTCATATTGACATTATATCTACTGTATTCTAACTTCACCATGGCTCATACCCCCCGATACTAACCATAGATTCATCAATAAGCAAACAACACAATAAAACAGAATCTGTGAAAAACAGAACAGTCTATAGCAATCTGGACAATGACCATACTTCTGTAACTCTAAAAATTCTGAAAAATTAGGAAGACGTGGTACATTTTTATATCAATCTTGTGAAAAAATTCAGAGCAAAATCTTGTTTCTCTGAATTTTCAAAATTCCAGAACTGGGTGCAAAAGTTTCTGTTTTTTCACAGAATCAGATCAACTAGCTTCCAAATCATCCCAAAGGTCTTACTTGGCACAAACACTAATTTAAAACACAAGAATGATGTCGCTTGAAGCTACGTCGGTATTTCCCCAAAGAGGAAGGGATGATGCAGCACAACGGCGGTAGGTATTTCCCTCAGATATGAAACCAAGGTTATCGAACCAGTAGGAGAACCAAGCAACACTGCGTAAACAGCCCCTGCAAACAAATAACAACACCTCGCAACCCGATGTGTTAAAGGGGTTGTCAATCCCTTTCGGGTAACGGCGCCAGAAACGGCGTGCGGACGGGAATAACTTGTAATAATTTGATAGATCGAACGCCAAATAAAATAAATAGAAATAAAATGCAGCAAGGTATTTTTGTATTTTTGGTTTAATAGATCTGAAAATAAATGCAAGGAAAAAGTAGATCGCAAAGGCAAATATAAGAGAAAGAAGACCCGGGGGCCGTAGGTTTCACTAGTGGCTCCTCTCGAGAAAAATAGCAAACGGTGGGTAAACAAATTACTGTTGGGCAATTGATAGAACTTCAAATACTCATGACGATATCCAGGCAATGATCATTATATAGGCATCACGTCCAAGATTAGTAGACCGACTCCTGCCAGCATCTACTACTATTACTCCACACATCGACCGCTATCCAGCATGCATCTAGTGTATTAAGTTCATGGAAAAATGGAGTAATGCAATAAGAACGATAACATGATGTAGAAAAGATCTATCTATGTAGAGATAGACCCCATCGTTTTATCCTTAGTAGCAACGATACATACGTGTCGTTTCCCTTTCTGTCACTGGGATCAAGCACCGTAAGATCGAAACCACTACCGGGCACATCTTCCCATTTCAAGATAAATAGATCAAGTTGGTCAAACAAAACCCAAATATCGGAGAAGAAATACGAGGCTATAAGCAATCATGCATATAAGAGATCAAAGAAACTCAAATAACTTTCATGGATATAAAAAGATACATCTGATCATAAACTCAAAGTTCATCGATTCCAACAAACACACCGCAAAAGAGTTATATCATATGAATCTCCAAGAGACCATTGTATTGAGAATTCAGCGAGAGAGAGGAAGCCATCTAGCTACTAACTATGGACCCGAAGGTCTACAAAGAACTACTCACGCATCATCGAAGAGGCACCAATGGAGGTGGTGAACCCCATCTGAGATGGTGTCTAGATTGGATCTGGTGGTTCTGGACTCTGCGGCGGCTGGATGAATATTTCGTTGATGTGTCTAGGGTTTCTGGAATATTGGGGTATTTATAGAGAAAAGAGGCGGTCCGGGGGGGACCCGAGGTGGGCACAACCCACGAGGGCGCGCCTTGGCCTCCTGGCGCGTCCTGGTGGGTTGCTCCTCCCTCGGGGCACCCCTAGGCGCAGCCAGGGCCCGTTGTGTTCCTTCTGGCCCATAAAAATTCTCCATGGAGTTTCGTGGCATTTGGACTCCTTCTGGTATTGATTTTGTGTGATGTAAAAAACATGGGAAAAACATCAACTGACACTTGGCACTATGTCAATAGGTTAGTACCAAAAATGATGTAAAATGACTATAAAATAGTTATAAAACATCCAAGATTGATAATATAACAACATGGAACAATCAAAAATTATAGATACGTTGGAGACATATCAGCATCCCCAAGCTTAACTCCTACTCATCCTCGAGTAGGTGGACGAGTAGGTAAGTGATAAAAACAGAATTTTTGATGTGGAATGCTGCCTATCATGTCATATCATATTCTTTTCTTTATAGCATGGACAATTGGACTTTTATGTTATTAAAAGAAATAGTCTAGTTTTGACATAATAATTTAGATACTCAAGCATATCATCAAGCAACCATGTCTTTCAAAATATCAACGCTAAAATAAGTTATCCCTAGCCCATCATGCTCAAACATTGATCCATTCATGAAACACACTCGAATATTAGCTACACCCAATACTTAAGTACGATCATATTGCCTCCTAGTTGGTGCTTTTTATGAGAGAAAATGGAGACTCAAATTCAAAATAAAAATTACATAAAGTAAAAGAAAGGCCCTTCGCAAAGGGAAGTAGGGATTTGTAGAGGTGCCAGAGCTCAAAGCGAAAAACTTAGAGATAAAAACATTTTGGGAGGTGTATCCATCCCACCAACGAAAACGACTTAGAGTTCCCAACACTTTCCATGCTAGATATGCCATATGCGGTTCCCAAACAGAAAATAAAGTTTATTCCTTTTCCACCATACTTTCACTTTCCATGGCTAACCGTATCCACGGGTGCGCTCCATACCAACACTTTCTAAGGAATTTATTATTTGACAACATAAAGTAAATTCATTTTTGCATTTCTGGACTGGGCATCCCTAAAACCTTTGCCTTACTCTCGTGCAATGACAAGTGAATAAACACTCATCGTGAGAATAACAGATCCAGCATGGAAAATATTAGCCACCCCTCACCGCTCCGCGAGCGAAACAAACACACAAAAGAGAAGTTTATTTTGAAAGTTAGAGATGGCACATGAAAATTTTCTTAGGAGGCAAAAGAATACCGCATATAGGTAGATATAGTGGACTCATGTGGCAAAACTGGTTTAAAGGATTCAGGATGCACAAGTAGAGGTCATACTTGGTGCAAAGTGAAGGCTAGCAAAATATTGGGAAGCGACCAACCAAGAAACGGATAATCTCATAAGCAATTATTAAGCATAAATAACACCGAATAATGCACCATAAGTAGGATATAATTTTCATTGCATGACTATTGACTTTCGTACTTGCATAGGGAATCACAAACCTTAACACCAATATTCTTACTAAAGCATAATTACTCATCAACATAACTCACGTATCACATCATCATATCTCAAAACTATTACTAAGAGTCAAGTTTATTTTGTCCAATGATCTTCATGAAAGTTTTTATTATATCCTTCTTGGATATCTATCACTTTGGGACTAATTTTGATGTGTTGCTTTTAATAAGCTCAAACAAATATAAGTGAAGATCAAGAGCATATTTTTTCTTCTTTCTCTCAAAATAATTTAAGTGAAGCAAGAGAGAATTTCTTGAAAATTTTACTAACTTTCAAATAAATCTAAGTGAAGCAAGAGAGCATCTATTCAAAAATACTAAGCACACCGTGCTCAAAAAGATATAAGTGAAGCACTAGAGCAAGTCCTATTGCTCATAAAAAATTTAAGTGAAGCAAAGAGAGCAATTCTAACAAGTCATGACATAATTTTGGCTCTCTCAAATAGGTGTGTCCAGCAAGGGTTGATGACTTAAAACACAAAATAAAACAAGCAAAGACTCATATCATACAAGACGCTCCAAGCAAAACACATATCATGTGAGGAATAAAAATATAGTTTCGAATAAAATACCGATAGTTGTTGGAAGAAAGCGGGGATGCCACTCGGGGGCATCCCCAAGCTTAGTTGGTTGCTCATTTTTGGATAATAGCTTGGGATTCCGGGGCATCCCCAAGCTTAGGCTCTTCTATCCTTCCTTCATCCATCGTATGATAACCCAAAACTTGAAAACTTCAATCACACAAAACTCAACAAAACCTTCGTGAGATCCGTTAGTGTAAGAAAAATAAATCACTACTATAAGTGCTATATCAAACCAATTATTATTTTGTTTTTGTATTATATCTACTGTATTCCAACTTTTCTATGGCAAAAACTCATCAAAGAAAACCATAGAGCCATCAAAATAAGCACACAACACAAAGAAAATAGAATCTGTCAAAACAGAACAGTCTGTAGCAATCTGATTTGTTCGAATACTTCTGGAACTCCAAAAATTCTTAAAAACTAGGACCACCTGGGTAATTTGTATATTAATCTTATTCAAAAATAATTAGCATTTTATCACGTTCTGGTGATTTTAAGAATTATTTTCGTGAGCACAAAATTTCTGCCTTTTTCAGCAAGATCAAACAACTATCACCCAAGAAGATCCTGTTGGTTCTACTTGGCACTAACACTAATTAAAACACAAAAAACACAATTATAACAGTAGCATAATTGTTCTAACACTCAAGAACAGAAATCAAAAAGAAAAAATAAAATTTATTCATTGGGTTGCCTCCCAACAAGCGCTATAGTTTTACGCCCTTAGCTAGGCATAATGAAAGGATCTAAGTTTTGTCATCCTTGGTTCAGAGATCCATAAGATGCCCTCACGATTGATTCATATGGTGGCCTAATAATTGTTCTAGGAAAGTGTTTCATACCCTTCCTCAAAGGAAATTGGAACTTAATATTGCCTTCTTTCATATCAATCATGGCACCGATAGTGCGTAAAAACGGTCTACCAAGAATAATTGGACAAGCCGGATTGCAATCTTATCAAGAACAATAATATCTATGGGCACATAATTCCTATTTGCAAGAATAAGAACATCATTA
>NC_057796.1:269902199-269940988 GCF_018294505.1 Triticum aestivum | reverse complement strand
AGCCTGCCTTCACCAATAATGTAAGTTTGTCCTTCTCAAGCCTTCAAACTTTGTTGTGTATATTTGGTTAGGCATGACTGCAACAACTGTTTATTTTTGGTGTTTGCATTAAATTGCATGTTTAAAGTTTATTATGTAGTTCATAAACAAAAGTTTGTCCTTCTCAATTTAAGTTTTCAGTTGTAAAACCAAGTTCCTTCTTCATACCATGTATACTAAACTATACAGAGCAAGTGATCTTATTTTGCACTGCATGTATGCTTCTGTTCTTGATCCGTAATCCAGTGGTGTGGTGAACCTACCCACTACAGTACAATGCCATATTCTGCAATGTCTTAACTATGAACAATGTCATATCATTCTACTATTATTTAAACCGTCTCTTTATTTGCCAATATGAAATGGGATAAATTGACAGCACACTAACCATTGATACTTATGAGTTCTTGATCTGTAATCGAGTGGTGTCGTGAAGCTGCCAACTCCTTCACAATGTCATTTCTTGCCATGTCTTGACCTGAACAATACCATATTGTGTTAATGCAATTTTAAACTGTGTCACTTTATTCGTCAGTAAGAAATGTGATGAATTGTGAGCACTGATACTTTTATGTGCAAAACCTGTCATCTGTCTGCTTGTTTATCTTTCAGAGTGAGGAGGATATAAGTGTTAAACAAGCGCAGTCTCATCAGCTTGCTCAGCTGCTCTCGCTGCAGCTCCCCAGCAGGGCTAACCTTTCTTGAACTCTATTGAAGTGTTGTCGGTTTTGTATATTATTTTGTCGGTGTGTGTAGTTGCACCGGTGGCGATCTTTGATGCCCCGTGTATGTAATCTGTTGTCTGCTTGTGCTTTATTATCATAGTGGCGAACTTTGATGCCCAGTGGATGTAATATGCCGTAATTTATTTATTTTATAGTCTATGTTTTTTCTTATTCACGATGCTGCAGTTATTTTACTGTATATATATCCTGTCTTCGCAGTAAACCGCCCAAACCGTAAAATTACGGTACATAATCGGGCTGTCATGCAATCATGATGTATGATCCGCATCATGGGCCCCGTCATCTTGGTCCGTTAGAAGGCCTAAATGTAAACTGGCCCACTAGTAGAGTCGGGCCTTTAATAGGCCGAGTAAACCGCCGGCCCTCTTTTCGCAAGAAGACTCAATGGGCTTTTAGGAGGCTGGGAAGTACAGTTGGGCCTGAAACGTGCCGAACAGCTCACGGGCCGGCAGAAGCCCGAAATGGACCCCGGCCCATGATTGTGCCAATCAAATCACGGGCTTTTAACAGGCCAAAATTGTCTCGGTCCTTGTTTGGCCCAATCAGATTATCGGCTGCGAGCAGGCCGGATGCAAACCGGGCCGTAGTTAGGCCCAACTATATGACGGGCTTTAAACAGGCCAAAATTAATATAGGGCCAAAATGTTAAACGGGCCCTTAACAGGCCAAAACTAATATCAGGCTGAATTACTAAATGGGCCTTTAGCAAGTGGGCCCAAAAGCATAGCGTCCAGATGACGGGCCGAATCTGATATGGGCCATAATTTAGCCCAAAGCCTCTTAAAGGGCTGGACCTGATCTGGGCCGTAATTTGGCCCAGAACGTTGTAGGCTTTTAACGGGCCAGATCTCATATGGGCCATTATTAGGCCCGGAATGTGGCAGGCCATTAATGGACCGGATCAAATATGGGCCGGCATTTGGCCCAAAACATGGCAGCCAGTTAATGGGTCGGCCTACTAGGGTCCTCAAAATCTTGTGGGCATAAAGCTGGGCCGGCCCATTAATGTCGGCGAAATCTCGTGGGCCTTTAGCTGGGCCGGCCCATTATGGTCCACAAAAATCTTGTGGGCCTTCACCTGGGCCGGCCCATTATCGCCCGCAAAAATCTTGTGGGCCTTTACCTGGGCCGGCCCATTATGGCCCGCAAAATCTTGTGGGCCTTTAGCTGGGCCAGCCCATTATGGTCCGCAAAATCTCGTGGGCCTTTAGCTGGGCCGGCCCATTATGGTCCGCAAAATCTTGTGGGCCTTTAGTTGGGCCGGCCCATTTAAACTTTATGGGCCACTTTTGGTCCGGTCCACGTGTCAACATATCATAGGCGCATCTCGCCCATTGGATGAGTGACACCTGTGCCAACGCGGAGTTGACACATGTTTTCATCAGCCAATCAGAATTTTACACATGGAAAATCCCCATTGGTCTGGGCTGTTAACAGGTTATCGGATCCAAAACCGGACCCGATAGCTTAACGGCGTTCCGTTACGGTGGATGCCACGTGTCGGTCACCCTTGACAACAGCACTTCTGTGACGCGCGATTTATCGTCATGGAAGTGGACACTTCCGTGATGATAATTTTGGTAATGTCATGGAACACTTCTACGACAGCACATGTATGACTATCTTGATTCTGTCATAAAATTGTCATGGATGTACAAGCATGACAGAAAACGTGACCTACTGTGACAAACACGTATCATCACGGAAGTGTATTTTTTTGTAGTGATACCAATAGGAATGCATATATTTGCTTTCTGTTAAGCCTGTGATAGCTAGCATATGCCTCTTTTAAAGTTTTTTGATTTTTCGGTTGTTTGCAGTTAGCATATGTCCAGTTTCAAATGCTATCTTTGGTTGTTCGTAGTATGCCTTGTTTATTCCAGTTATTCACAACGTGATGTTCTATATGTGCAAGTATGAACTATGCAGTTCAATTTCATCAATACCAGTTTCAACAATACCACTATGAATGACTACATTTGGTTGCTGCATCTTGTAGTTAACACGCCTTTCCATTTTTATTTAACAATAACCAGTGTACTTAGACCGGCATAATACTAGTTTGAATGACTATGTTTGCTTGTTGTTAAATGTTAGGCCTGTTGCAGTTAACACACCTTTCCACTTGTTTTGCTTTACTAGCGTGCTTAAACCTGCACACTGAAGCTACCTTTTGGAGATTATTTTGTCTGCCATGGATAATTTTGGTTGATGTTTAGCCTGATGTGCTTAACATGCCTCTCGATGTACCTACACAGGACAATTTTGGGAACGACTGCTATTTTACATCGAGGTTAGTTTCATCCCATGGCTTATATATACTCACTGTTCAGGATACCGGTAGTTGGTACCATATAGGCCGGGGGCTAATAAGGGACTAATCGGTGAATCGGACTTTTAACTGAATATATCTGTAACCCATTTATTGTTAGGTTAACTAGGGCCATATGTAATATATCTGAGGCTACATAGCAACATGCACCATACTTAATGTCTAAATATGCAATCCTAGGCTACATAGCAACAAGGAAGAGTGTTACCATAATGTTCTGATGATGTCTAGATATACGTAAAAGAGCAGCAACAACAACAACAACAACAACAACAACAACAACAACAACAACAACAACAACAACAACAACACAACCCTATTTGGATACTCAACTTAGCTAGATTTTAGAGTTAGTTTCTAGCTCATGACTAACCCTGAACTAACTCCATCCAAAGAGGTGTTTGGATGACAGGGTTAGATTGATAATAAATGCACTAGGAGAATTAGCTCCAATTAGCACCTCTTGGGTTGGATATTTTTTTTGGTGGGTTAGATGCAACTAGCTCAAACTAGCCCTCATGTTTGGATATACTTTAGGGATATTTGAGCCCGAACTAGCTCAAACTAATTCTAACCCATGGATACAGCAGCAATTAATCAGCCGATAATTTGTAAGAATGCAATAAACTCCTTCCAGCCCATAATATAAGATATTAGTTCATCTAATATGTGAGTATATTGGATGTTATAAGATATTATAAAAGAGTGTTGTACTACATCATTGTGCAATTGTTGTTTAGCTTCTAATATTAACTTGGTGCTTTTAGGTACATATGTCATTGGTAAAGATCCGCGCTTCGACCCTTTCTGTGTATGGATGAACCAGCATCAAGTGAGGAAGCTGATAAAGATTGTTAGTAAAATTGGTCAAAACATGGCAATTAAACTATTTGTTTACACTTTATCCAAGACAACAACAAACTACGGGATGGTAAGTAAGAACTCTGCAGCCTTCTTTTTACTGCCCATAATGAGTTGTGTTAGATGACAATGTCTGATTTTTTTCCTTTGCAATGGTTCCCAAAGCAGTTTACTCAAGATTACCTCTCAAACTACATGACTGGTGGGCATGCAAAGGTTAAAGTATTTCTACCAGAACACGATGATTATCTAGATGTTTTCATGAAGACCATGAAGGATGGGCAGTCGGCTATCACAAGGGGTTGGACTAGAGTCGTGTGTGCCTTCTGCATGGAGGAGGGCATTCCGCTTCACCTTGTTCAGCAACCAGAACGTATTTCACCTCTTTCTTTACCGTCTTTAATAGTACAAGTATACAACTATGGTTCATCATTCTTTATTTGGTTCTTATGTAATTCTTGAACATATGTACCTATGAATCGAATAATGCATTGGTTGCTTGAACCTGATGGATATGAATAAAGCTATTGCATACATTCAAATTCAAATTCAAATTTGGTACAATTTGAAATAACAGCAATTAAATTACGGTGAAATTACGCTCTCCAGGTCGTTACGGCACACACGGTTGGTAAAACACAAACGTTTGCGATATACACCATAATTCGACACGATTCACACAGAGGAAACGTGTGCAAGCATGCACACAATTGCCATTTGCAAAGCGTGTGCGATGTCAGACAATATCACAAACGGTGCGGGCAAACTAAACATTTGTGATAGTTGCCTTATCATACACGATTCGCAACCATGAACTATTTCTGATGAAGTATGCATCGTAAACGTTGCACCACAGAATAGTGTGTGCGATAGTTGTCGTGTACGACGATGTTACGATGGTCCGACGTTTCGTAATCCTGTCTGACACTCGTAAGACGATTAGCCAATCTTCTTAATTAGTTATTGCATACAGTTTGGGAAAAGCGAATGTGTGTGATTGTCTGCTTATCATACACGTTCTATAGTAGTAAACCGTTTGTGATGGGTCGCGCATCCTAAACGTAGCACCACAGAATACCGACTGCGATGGCAATGCGAGCACAAACGAGTAGGAGTACTGTATATGCATCTTGGCTCCCTATCCCCGACGTTTTCTGGGTTGTGTGGGAAGGACCCCCCTATCGCCCACACTCACTTGGCGACGGTTCCAAATGCCGTCGCGGAAAGGGGTTAAAACCGTTTGTATAACACCTCGTTGTACCAGTGTCTCTATGGCTCGCCGATCATCGGGCAGGTCCACCAAAGTCCACACTTTGTTCTCATACATGGATCCTATCTCAGATTTCATGGCCTCGAGCCATTTATTGGAATCTGGGCTCATCATAGCTTCTTCGTAGTTCGTAGGTTCATCATGGTCTAGTAACATGACTTCCAGAACAGGATTACCGTACCACTCTGGTGCGGATCGTGCTCTAGTTGACCTACGAGGTTCAGTAGTAACTTGATCTGAAGTTTCATGATCATCATCATTAGCTTCCTCTCTAGTTGGTGTAGGCATCACGGGAACAATTTTCTGTGATGAGCTACTTTCCAATTCGAGAGAAGGTACAATTACCTCATCAAGTTCTACTTTCCTCCCACTCACTTCTTTCAAGAGAAACTCCTTCTCTGGAAAGGTTCCATTCTTGGCAACAAAGATCTTGCCTTCGAATCTGTCGTAGAGGGTGTACCCAATTGTTTCCTTAGGGTATCCTATGAAGACACACTTCTCCGATTTGGGTTCGAGCTTATCAGGCTGAACCCTTTTGACATAAGTGTCGCAACCCCAAACTTTAAGAAACGACAACTTAGGTTTCTTGCCAAACCACAGTTCATACGGTGTCGTCTCAACGGATTTAGACGGTGCCCTATTTAACGTGAATGCAGTTTTCTCTAATGCATAACCCCAAAACAATAGTGGTAAATCGGTAATAGACATCATAGATTGTACCATATCTAATAAAGTACGGTTACGACGTTCGGACACACCATTACGCTGTGGTGTTCCAGGTGGCATGAGTTGTGAAACTATTCCACATTGTTTTAAATGAAGGCCAAACTCGTAACTCAAATATTCGCCTCCACGATCAGATCGCAGAAACTTTATTTTCTTACTACGATGATTCTCCACTTCACTCTGAAATTCTTTGAACTTTTCAAATGTTTCAGACTTGTGTTTCATTAAGTAGATATACCCATGTCTACTCAAATCATCTGTGAAGGTCAGAAAATAATGATACCCGCCGCGTGCCTCAACACTCATTGGACCGTATACATCGGTATGTATTATTGCTACCTCTTGATCTTGCGTTGGTTTTTCCCTTGAAGAGGAAAGGGTGATGCAGCAAAGTAGCTTAAGTATTTCCCTCAGTTTTGAGAACCATGTATCAATCCGGTAGGAGACAACGCGCAAGCCATCGAATACCTGCACAAACAAACACCAACCTTGCACCCAACGCGATAAAGGGGTTGTCAATCCGCTCACGGTTATTTGCAATGTGAGATATGATAGAGATGGATAAACGGTAAAGTAATGTTTTTGGTATTTTTGGTTTATGGAACGGAAAGTAAAGATTGCAAAATAAAGGAACAGCAACAGAAATTGGCAAGTTGACGGGAAACTAATATGATGTAAAATAGACCCGGGGGCCATAGGATTCACTAGAGGCTTCTCTCAAGATAGAAATTACTACGGTGGGTGAACAAATTACTGCCAAGCAATTGATAGAAAAGCGCAAAGTCATGACGATATCTAAGGCAACGATCATGAATATAGGCATCACGTCCATGTCAAGTAGACCGAAACGATTCTGCATCTACTACTATTACTCCACACATCGACCGTTATCCAGCATGCATCTAGAGTATTAACTTCATAAAGAACGGAGTAACACTTTAAGCAAGATGACATGATGTAGAGGAATTAACTCAAGCAATATGATGAAAACCGCATCTTTTATCCTCGATGGCAACAATATAATACGTTCCTTGTGTCGGTGTTCTGGGAACGGGGGTCCCCAGACTTGCCTGCCTGCGGCCCACGGCGTGGCTTTGCTAGCAGGCCTGTACGGCCCACCATCATCAACAAGGCGTTCAAGACCCTCACGAGGGGCCAAGCCTCGCGAGGCGGACGACACAAGACCTCCTCAGGAGCGGCCTCGCTAGGCAGGCTCACGAGGGGCAGAGAGATCAAGGCAAGGCAAACCTCGCGAGGTTCTCATGACGTGAGCCATGACGATCAAGATCAGGCGGGCGCCAGGCGGGCGCCAGCACGCACAGTGTCCTTGTTTCCCCTTTGGTGCTAGGGAAGCGAGCGCAGGGCGCAGAGTACCGAGGCATCAAGCAAAGGTTTCCATATCGGTGCAACGAGACCAAGACCAGCAGGACGGCAAGAAGGAGGTCACCATGGAGCCCAAGGCAGCGTCACCACCAGAGCCTTTTGCAGGCGAAGACCGCTTTTGTCAGGATAAGCTGTACTAGCTGTCCCCCTTCAAATTGGTCGTTGTTGGCTCCCTTCCCGCTCAATATTTGGGAAGAGGACTAGGGCCTATATAAGTAGAACTAGCCACCACCGTAGGAGATAACTCATTCGGAGGTAGCTCGATCTCATCTTGAGTAATCCTCACCCACACAAGTTCGCCAAGCACAAGAACACCTCATCCTCAGGAGGCTGTTCTTCCCCCTTTGTAGTGTTCATCATCAGCCCAAGAGGCAATCCACCACCACCACACTGGATTAGGGTATTACACCACTACGGTGGCCCAAACCAGTATAAATCTTGTGTCTCTTGTGTTGTGAGTTCGTTGAGTTCGTCCGCGAGATCTTAGCAAGCTAGGGCATGGATCGGTAGGGAAAGAACTTTGTGCGCACCCCAGAGTTCGAACCTTAAGGGTTTTGCCGGAACCCGTGATCCGACATTTGGCGCGCCAGGTAGGGGTGCGCTGGAGCCTCTTCCCCACCAGTCGATCCGCCGACGCTCCGCGGTTCCGATGTCCGGCGACCCGAGGGCCGATGCCGACCGCTAGGCAGCCTGGCCTGCCCGGGCGGCACCGCCTGCCCAGGAAGACCTCAACCCCGCGCTCCAGGCGGCACGGGCGCCACCTAATGCTGCGGGGCGCGGGCGGCGCGGCCAGGCTCCGTTCACCCTTACTCCACGACAAGCGTGAGCCGCTGCAAGGGCCACAAGCCACGCCGCGGCAACGGTGCCACACACCCGGCGGGAGTAGGCGAACATGCGGGCCGCACTCACAGTGGCGCGGGAGCTGCTGCGGTGCCGACTGATGGAGAGCGGCCGGGATGCACTGCTGGAACGCGTCGCCGAGCTACTGGACACAGCGGCCACGGGAGCGCTGCCCTTATGCTATCAGCTCACGCCTCAGGCGGCGGCTGGGTCCCATGGCGGGCCTCGCCGTGCCCGCGTGCCCCCGGGTGCGCCCGGGGGCCTCGTCGACGTCAACATGACCCACGGTGGAGGGCGCCCTGCCGTGCCCGCACCGCCCCAGATGGGTGCGGGCACAAGTGTTGCCACGTACGGCCCCATCGGAGCACCGCCCTGCCATCCTCAGGACAGCATGACAGGCCGAGCAACATGGAGCGTGGGGCACTTCGGCGAGGTCTTCGGGGTAGCGGCCTCGGAGGCCTACGTGCCCCGCAAGATGGACCAGGAGTACATGCCGGAGGACGACCCCGGCTCATTTCTCGGGCCAGGATGGGAGGAGGAGGCGTTAGGGGCTGAAGCCTTCCAGGAGCCGCAGGAGAGCCCCACCAACCGCGCCGTTGACAACAGATACAGGGTACCACTAATTCCTCAGGGGCAAGCTTACGCTAACCATGAGTCACAAGTGAACTAGGTCACAGCACCAGGTGACGCTTCCGGCACGGCGATGTCCGCCCCATCAGGAGAAGCTCTCTGGGGGCTGCGCGGGAGAAGCCAGGAGCAAGGCCCCTCCCCGCGTCGCGTGGAGCAAGGCGTTACCTGGAGGTAGGCCCTCTGCCGGGGAGGCGCCGGCGAGCCCTACCTTGGCAGAGGACCCGTGGTCGCCGAGGGCGCCGTTGGCGTCCCCTTTGCCCCTTTGGTGGCGTCCTGGTTTCCGGTCGCCCCCAACGGTGGCGTGAGGGAGGCACAAGGCGGGGCCCTCGTCTGGCGATATGAAGTAAGGCTCACGCTTGTGAAGATTGCCGCCCGTGACACTCTCACGTAATAATGAGTGGGGTTGTACACGCCCCGGAGTCTCCGGAGTGCCGCCCTCGGGCCTCGGGGGATCCCTCCCACGTCCTAGTGGCAGCACTTAGCTCCGCGCTGGTGAGAAGACTTGAAGACCAGAAGACTAGACTAGGTGCCGGACGCGGCCATTTGCTTTGGATCCCTTTTCTGTAGCCTTGCCTTCTGGATTTGGATTTAAGCTGAAGTTGAATTTTCATTGATGAGTGCGGGGGGGGTGCTTTTTCTCGTTCAATGGTTTCTCGCTATCTGGTTCTTGCCTTACCCTGGAGCTTACGCTCGCAGCCCTTCGCGGGCTCCTCGCGAGCAGGGCGGGGCGCAGCATGTGCGCTGCGCGCGTCAACATCACTATCGGCGCTGGATTCTCGCGAGGCCCTCTTGGGCGAGTCAGCAGAATCTTCCAAAGTTCCTCAAGAGCTCATGACCCAGCTCGGGGCATGCGCTGGCTAAGGTAAGCCACACCGAAGACTCGCCATCGGACTCATGGTCACGCAAAGGCGCATATCTAGTATGACATAGAAGAATGAAAACTGCGATTTGTTTGCATGAGGGGCTCCCCCTCTCAAAATGCTCTTACAATCTTTAGGGGCCGCGCCCAAGTTTTTACAGGATAAACAGCAGGGAAACGTGAGATCGGCCGGATATGTCGCTCGCCGCGTCCCCCACGTCATCTTCAGACGCACCGCTGGTGTCGCTGTCGCCGTCATTGGCGTCGCCTCCACCTACACCGACGCCGGCATCGCCATCGTCAACCATGTCGCCTTCGTCTGCAGCGACCACCACTGCATCGTCTTCAGAAGCGAAGGCTCTGACCAGCGCATCCATGTTGTCCTCCACCCACCGCGTCAGGTTGCCCCGGATGGCCTGCGAAACTGGGGCGATGTCGGCGTCAAAGTCAACATCCTGGTAGGTGTTCTGGAGGTGGCTGAAGACACGGGAGAACGCGCACCCCAGCAAGCCGCGACTCCTCTCTTCGACAAGCTGGCGAGCTCTATCGGATCGAGCTTCAAGACGCGTCACCACGTCAAAGAAGAAGCAAAGATGGCCGGCGTAGTCGTCCGTATGAGGATAAGGGGCATTCTCGTCGCAGATATGGCCCAGCGCGGTGTTAGCCCTGTTCCTGAGAACCTGGAGCATGGGGGCGTGCTCGCGCTCCAATGTTCGCCGCTGAAGCACTTCCTCCCTGTTCAGCCGCGCAACGGCCTCGGCTTCATCAACCCTTTTCTGAAGAGAGAGCAGCTCGGCGCAGGCGGAGGCCAACTCCGCCTGCACCGTGACCAGGGCGGCTGTCGTGGCCTCCTCGCGCCTCTCTACCTCAGCAAGCCTGGGCCCAAGGGCAGCAGCCCTGCCTGCAGCCTCAGTCTCCGCAGGCTACAGCTTCAGGTCATGCCTACCCTCAAGACCCGCGCAAACTTCGGCCACCCGGCGATCGACCTCCTCCTGAGCCTTGGCCTCGTGCGCACCAACAGCATCTTCCGCTTGGGTGACTTGACGCTCCCTCGTCTCCAGCCGCTCAAGCTCAAGGCTGCGCTCCACGGCCTCCAGTGCCAACGCCTCCTCGCGCCTCCGGATCTCTTCTTCTTCGGCGGGCGTCCCCCTAAGCAACGCAAGGACGGCTTTGCGCACCTCCATCTGCTGCTCCAGAGACGCGCTCCAGGCCTGGAGCTCCCACATGCGCTTCTCCGCAGCCTCGCGACGACGGTCAGCTTTGCGAGCTTCCTCCAAAGCTCTGGAGCAAGCCTCACGAGAGATCTTAAGAGACGCCTCAGCCTTTGCATTGTCAAGATCACGCTGACGACGGCCGAGGTTGATAGCCACCTTCAACTTGTGCCACTCCTCAGCCAACCGAAGACCCTCGGCCTCAAGGCGCGCGTCGACACCCGCAAGTTCTTCACCGAGTCAGTTCATCGCGCCCATCGCCTGCTGGAAGAGCTCATGACGAACAGCGCTCCGCCGTGCTCGAACTCAAGCGCACGACCCATCTCGTCCTTCGCCACGGGGGCTGTGGGCGAGGCCTAGAGCGGTGCGCCCCCTCTTAGCAGGGGGCTAGGGGCTAGCGCTGCCTCAGGTGCTAGCCGGGCCTCGCGAGGGGCCCGAACTAGACGGGCCCGCTACCTAAAGAGGAGCCGAAGACCGAAGCCAACCAGCCACTATCCATAACCAGAGGAGGGGTTCTGGGCACGCCCGCCAAGCTCCAAGCAAGGCCGCCAAGGAGGGGCGACGAGGCCGTGGGCTCAAGGCGCCATGGAGGCGAGCACGCCTCTCCAACCGACCCCGCGCTGGGAGCGGCGCGCGGGGGCGGGGCGCTCAAGGCTAGCGGGGGAGTCGAGGAGAGAGGAGGCCGCTCCTCAGGAGATGCAACGGCCTTGGCAGAGGGGACCCTGAAGGACCACCGTCAGGAAGGAAAGAAGCACTCAAGAAATCACAAAGGTACAGTACTTACTCGTCGACGGTGATGTACTTCCTTCGCTTCAACGGCCCGAAGATACCGCTGCTGCTCGGGGATCCTTTTCTCTTGCGGAGCTCCTCGAAGTCCACGCAGAGCCGGCCGAAGCGCTGGACATGGCGGACGGCACGGGGTGCGACCGGAGAAGCGCTCGAAGGGACAGCTTCAGGGGTGTCGGGCTGCGGAGAGCAGTCGGGGGCTGTCTCACCACGACCTCTCGAGACCTCCGAAGCTTCGGCCTCGGGAGCTGCATGCTGCATCGTCTCGGCGACCGTCACCCCAGGGGAAGGATCATGAGTTCCCGAGACGACGCCCCAGGAGCCCCAGACGACATCTGCACCTCAGCATTCGGGCCGCCAGCCTCCGGCGGTGCTCGCCCCCCTGCATCCACATTCGGGGCGAGCTCGGCGCCAGTGACGAAGAAGGGAACCACGTTGATGGGATTCTCGCAGGGCCTCACCAGGCCGTCCGGGCACAACCCCCACTCATCAAAGGAAGGCATGTGATCTACAAATTATACCTTGTTCGTGCAGCGGTACAGCAGGCAGCTCTTCCCAGGCATGTCGTTCGGTGAAGGGACACCCGTCAGGACCTCGAGCACTGTTCGCCGCGTCTCAAGAGGGAGCCCGGACTCCTGAAGCCTCATGTGGTCCTGACTACTGAGCAAAGCCCACATCGGGCGAGAATGGCGCTGAAGCGGAGCAACTCGGCGCCTGATGAACTCCTTCACCACCATAGGCGCAGTCACGCCGCAGTCCTTCAACCTCCTCAGCCTGAGCCAGACGGGGACGAGACAGGAGCTCGCGAGCCTCTCGTGGCCCCAACCGGAGTTGGGAACGGCAGGTGCTGACGGAGAATGGAGCAGAGGGCTGAGCACCCCGGCATCGACAAACACCCACCGTGTCCAAAACTCGCTCGTGGATGGAGGAAGCTCGAAGTCAATCCCTGCGCCTGCCGTCGTAGCCACGGCCTGGAAGCTCACGCACCCCGAGCTTTGCCGAGGATCAATCAGGTGCAACGAGAAGAAGTGGCGAAGAAGGGCCACGGAAGGGGCAATGCCACCATGGCCTCACACACAAAGTCGAATATGGCAAGGAGGGTCACGGATTGGGGGTCAAGATGCAGCAAGTGGATCTGATAGTGTTCCAGCACTGCGTTGAAGAAGGCGGAGAAAGGGAGGACCAGGCCAGCCCAAAGAGCATCGATGAAGATTGGGACCTCGGTGGCTGCCCGGTCAATACGAGCACGAGACGCAGGGCAAGCCGCCGTCTTCCCCTACTCATTGAAACTGGAGGCGAGCATGGGGCGCACCTTGCCCATGGCCTCATCATTGAGCACCAGCGATCGACCAACCGCGGGCTCGATGGCCGAAGGCGCGCCGGCAGAAGATAGAGGCTTCTTCCCCTTGTCAGCTTGTTTCGGCGCCATGGCGATGGAGCGGGCAGAGCGCGGGCCAGATTGGGAGAAGGAGCAGAGTCTCGGGGAAGCAGAGGAATCGGGGAAGTATGGTGCGGGCGATGGAAGAATAACTGTGTAGGTTGCAGGGGCCGCATAGCAAGGCGGATTCTAAGGCGGCGTGGGGAAGCGGAGACGCCCACGTCCAATCAAACGCCACGCGTCAACCAAGGCCGCAGGCTATTGGGGCCCGCGGAGCTCCGTACTTGACCTTTGGCTTCGCCTCGAAGCCAAGCCCGAGTGCGCCTGGGGCTCGGGGACTACTATCGGTGTTCTGGGAACGGGGGTCCCCAGACTTGCCTGCCTGTGGCCCATGGCGTGGCTTTGCTAGCAGGCCTGTACGGCCCATCTTCATCAACAAGGCATTCAAGACCCTCGCGAGGGGCCAAGCCTCGCGAGGCGGGCGACACAAGACCTCCTCAGGACCGGCCTCACCAGGTTGGCTCGTGA
This sequence comes from Triticum aestivum, assembly GCF_018294505.1. Classification (NCBI taxonomy): domain Eukaryota; kingdom Viridiplantae; phylum Streptophyta; class Magnoliopsida; order Poales; family Poaceae; genus Triticum; species Triticum aestivum. Next base: position 269,927,399 of record NC_057796.1, on the reverse strand, counting down.
GGGGCGGAGAGATCAAGGCAAGGCAAACCTCGCGAGGTTCTCGTGACATGAGCCATGACGATCAAGATCAAGCGGGCGCCAGCACGCGCAGTGTCCTAGTTTCCCCTTTGGTGCTAAGGAAGCGAGCGCAGGCGCAGAGTACCGAGGCGTCAAGAAAAGGTTTCCATATCGGTGCAACGAGACCAAGACCAGCAGGACGGCAAGACGGAGGTCACCATGGAGCCCAAGGCGGCGTCACCACCAGAGCCTTTTGCAGGCGAAGACCGCTTTTGTCAGGATAAGCTGTACTAGCTGCCCCCTTTCAAATTGGCCGTTTTTGGCTCCCTTCCCGCTCAATATTTGGGAAGAGGACCAGGGCCTATATAAGTAGAACTAGCCACCACCGTAGGACACAACTCATTCAGAGGCATCTCATCTGATCTTGAGTGATCCTCATCCACAGAGCGCAAGAACACCTCAACCTCAGGAGGCTGTTCTTCCCCTTGTACTGTTCATCATCAGCCCAAGAGGCAATCCACCACCACCACACTGGAGTAGGGTATTACACCACAACGGTGGCCCGAACCAGTATAAACCATGTGTCCTTTGTGTTGCGAGTTCGTTGAGTTCGTCCATGAGATCTTAGCAAGCTAGGACGTGGATCGGTAGGGGGAGAACTTCGCGCGCACCCCAGAGTTCGAACCTTAAGGGTTTTGCCGGAACCCGTGATCCGACATTTGGCGCGCCAGGTAGGGGTGCGCCGAAGCTTCCCTTCCGACGCTCCGCGTCACGTCGCTTCATCGTCCCCATGGCGGACGCACGCCGCGCCCGCGCCTAGCCGGGCTGCCCTCGCCACCCGCGTCGCTCAGACGGCCCCTTTAGGTGGGCCACCCCATCATTCTCCGTCGCCTGCCGCCAACGCCGCCACCGGCCCGGTGGGGAACGAGCAGCAAGCGTCCTCGTTGCACCCCTCGATGCAACAGGACGGCCGCACCGCCACTCCATCGCTGACTCCCGCTGGCTCGTCGTCCCATGCTCGTCGCGCTCCCACGAACACACGGGCCGCGCTCCTCATGGCGCACGAGCTCCTGCGCTACCGTCTGGTCGATGACCTCTACGAGGACTGGCTCGACCGCATCACCGAGCTTGTCCGCGCCGCAGGGGGCTCCCCTGCGCCATCCCTCTCTCTGCCTCGCCCTCCGCCAGCTACGGGCGACATAGCTCACAGAGTGCCTCCACCACCTCTGCACCAAGACGGCGCCAAGGCGCGGCTCCACGGCGCGACCCACCGCGTCCAGCGCCCGCGCGTGAAGAAGGAAGTTGTCAAGAAGTCCCTCGACCACAAGAGAACGCTCCGCCACTCCTCTCACCGCCGCGCCAGGATTGCTTGCCGTGGCAAGGCCCCGCGCCGCTTGCCGTAGTGGCGCGCGGGCGTCAAGACCAAGCTCCACCTCCAAGACGGGCCCCGATGACCACAGCCGGCTGCCGCGCCTTCACCCCTGAGCTGCGTAGCGTCGCCTGGCCGGGCAAGTTCAAGCCGGATCTGCCTCCTCGCTACAATGGCCCCCCCGACCCCACGGAGTTCCTGCAGCTCTACGAGCTGAGCATCGAGGCGGCCAACGGCGACGAGAAATTCATGGTGAACTGGTTCTCTATGGTGCTCAAAGACGGCGCCCGTTCGTGGCTCCTGAACCTGCCTCCAGGCTCGATCTCCTCCTGGGACGAGATGCGCGAACACTTCGTCGCTAACTTCCAGGGCACTCGCGACCGCCCCCCGACCGCGGGTGACCTGCGTCACGTCAAGCAACAACCAGGAGAGACCCTCCAGAAATACATCCAGCGCCTCAACAACGTTCATCTCAAGATCCCCAAGGTGACAGACGAGGCCATCATCTCCGTGTTCTCTTATGGCGTCCGTGACATCAAGATGAAGGAGGAGCTCGCTATCCACGAGGAGCTGTGCACGTCCCTATAGCTGTTCAACCTGGCGACCAAGTGCGCAAGAGCTGAGGAAGGACGCATCTCCCTCCTTGAGCTCCCGGCTGCGGACCCGGAGGAGAAGAAAGCCAAGGCCAAGGACGTGACGCACAAGGGAGCAGCCGTGCTCGCGGCGGAACCGGACACTAAGCGCGGCAGAGATCAGCCCGAGTCATCCAAGAGCAGCCGACTGTTCTGCGCCTTCCATAACCTGCATACCCACAACACCAGCGACTATCAAGAGCTCAGAGCCATTCAAGAAGGACGCTTCAGTCGACGCCCCGAGCGCAACGACCAGGGCTACGGCCGAGGAGGAGGACGTGGAGGCAGACGTTGGGATGACCGCGGCCCGCGCCAGGAGTGGCGCGACCGGCCTCGGGAGGACCACTGGCAGGATCAGCCTTGCGAGGGTGCCTGGAGGGACCAGCCTCGTGAGGATCGTCCTCAGGGCAACGCCGGTCTTCCTCCACTACCGCCGCCGCCAAGAAGGAATGACGACCACCATCAAGACGCGGGAGCTGGGGGCTTCCAGGAGCCGCGTGCTATCGCCTGCATCTTGGGTGGAGCTCAGGCCCCAGCCTCGCAGCGTATCTTCAAATAGTTTGCTCGTGGAGTGAATGCAGTCCTCCCCAAGCTTGAGGTCACGCGCCCGCTCAAGTGGTCCAAGTGCGCCATCACCTTCAGTTCGGCGGATCAGCTGTGCGCGGCTACCGCTGGCGCCCTCCCGATGCTTTGCTCCCCAGTCATCAGCAACGTGCAAGTCACCAAGACCCTCATCGACGGCGGCGCAGGGCTCAACATCCTGTCCGTCGACACGTTCAACAACCTCCAAGTGCCATATGACCAGCTTCAGCCTACCAAGCCTTTCTCAGGAGTGATCGACGGCTCCACAACCCCGATCGGGCAGGTCCGCCTTACCGTCACCTTCGGAGAACGCAAGAACTACCGCACCGAACTCTCGACTTCGACGTCGCGCACATCCGTCTGCCGTACAATGCCATCCTCAGGTATCCAGCCCTGGCCAAGTTCATGGCGGTGACCCATCACGGCTACAATGTCCTCAAGATGCCGGGAAGCGGCGGAATCATCACGATCCCATGCGAAGAAAGAGATGCGGTGTGCTCCCTTGAGTGTGCCTTTCAAGCTGCAGCAATCGACGACCCCGACAGCAAGGGCGAGTGCCCTCCTAAGGCCACCCCCAAGAAGAAGAAGCAGTTGCGCCGTGCAGGACCTCAGGAGGGTGGCGTCACAACTGGAACCTCATCAGGATCAGCGCCCGCGCCTGGGGCGCCTCCCTCCATCGCATAGGAAGGCGCGCCCTGCGCCCTTCTCGGGCAGGGCTCGGGGGCTCTCTTCTAGAGAGCCTCAGACCTTGCCAACATCACGAGGGAGGCGCTCGGGCACCACTTGGAGGCGTGCTTCCCGGCACGTCTCCCTTAGGAGAACACAGGGCGAGGAGCACCCACCGCTCAAGAGTTCATCACCAGGACCACTCAGGAACCGCAAGACACAAGGGCCATGCGCGGCGACCGCCGCTCACGAAGCGCAGCTCCCCATCCAGGTGAGGATGCTGGGCTGCGCATCTGCATCAACGTCCCAGGGTTCAACAGGGCCGCATCTCAGGAGCCCATCTGGCCTTCGTGCGTGGGCTGCTGCGAGGGTCCACCGCACAGCTATGTTCGCATGCCTTTTGGCCTGCCGAGCGTGTCATCCGCCTATCATCGCAACTTGTGGCGCGTCCTGGCAGCTCAGGAGGCCAGGCATCATGCCGTCCTGACGGAGATGGAGACGGTCCTCAAGGAACCGCCCGGACCCCCAGAGCCTCTTGAGGCTCAGGGCCCCGGTGGCTCATGAGGAGCAACTCCTTCGCCGCGTACCTTCAGCTGCTCCGACATCCCTTCATCGACAGAACCAGGTGACATTTTCCAAGTTTATTTAGCTCGGAGCGCCCCTCGGGCTGCATCATTCCCAGGCCGCGTGGGTCCGTCCCTGTGGCATGTACCCCTTTTTATGTCTTTAGCTTACGTTGCTGGGGGTGCCCCTCGGGCTGCATCATCCCCAAGCCTCTCGGGCCTGACCCGGTGGCATGTATCTTCCCTACGTTTACATAAGCCAGTTTGCTTTCCATGCCTAATCTATCTGTGACTATCACCTGTTTGACTCTCGCCTCCCACGGGGGCTACTCACGCTGGCACGGCGCTTGTGCACGGGTCCACCCCTGCAACTTCGACAAATTTGAGCGGTCGAGCTCTGGCTCGCGGCACGCCCCGCGCACGTCACCTCATTAGGCCCTCAGTGCCTTCGTCTCCTCGCAAAGCAATCGGCGGCGGACCAGCGACCATAATGGCAAACTGTGTTTCCCCTTGTGCTGACTCGCAGGGATCTCAAGAGAATGATAGCAAGGGGCACCACGAGCTCCCTCTTCTCCCATGCAATCCGCTTGCATGTTAAAAGGAGGGCTCCTGAGCATCGCGACTCAGGAGCTCCTATTGGCTCTCCAGCCCTCACCCCCTGGCCTTGACCACGGCACGCGACCGGGCATACCAGCTGCGGCTGAGCTCGCTCGAGGGCCGGTACCCGAGGACGTAGAGCATAAAGGAGAGCGTGGAGAAGAGGGGGAGGCTCGCATGGGCCTGGCCTAGCTACGCATTAACACAGCGCATCGCAAGGAATCGACCCCAAACCGCCAAGATAAGTCTCGCGCTCAGATTGGCTAATCGTTGGAGCCTAAGGGTCACGCTCGCCGTAGTCATGTTGCGGCAATGTCGCCTCCCTTTCTTACCTTACCATGACTGCTTGAGCGCTAAAGGGGACCTCCTGAGCATCATGCCTCAGGGGCTCTTACTGGACCTCGAGCCGCTCACCTCCTCGCCTTGACCACGGCACGCGACCTGGCATACCAGCGACGGCTGCAGCTTGCCTGGGGACCGGGACCTGTCAGCATAGAGCAACGAGCCTTCCCGAGGTTGGAAAGGGGAGACCGAGCGTAAACAGGGCAGGCATTCGCAAATCTTCATAACAAGGATAATATCAACAAAAGACATTACAGACCCTTTACACGCCCCCACGGGGTATTTCTTGATTCCTCACAGGGAACCAAAGACGAGAACTTAGGAGAATCCTATCTACACGCCCACGCCAGCCTTTTTGTCAAGTCGGGCAGTTGCCGAGGCAGCGTGGGGAAGCGGAGACGCCCATGTCCAATCAACCGCCACGCGTCGACCAAGGCCGCAGGCTATTGGGGCCCGCGGCGCTCCGCGCTTGACCTATGGCTTCGCCTTGAAGCAAAGCCAAGCGTGCCTTGGGCCCGGTGGCTACTATCGGCGTTCTGGGAACGGGGGTCCCCAGACTTGCCTGCCTGCGGCCCACGGTGTGGCTTTGCTAGCAGGCATGTACGGCCCACCATCATCAACAAGGTTTTCAAGACCCTTGCGAGGGGCCAAGCCTCTCAAGGCGGACAACACAAGACCTCCTCAGGAGCGGCCTCGCCAAGCAGGCTCGCGAGGGGCGGAGAGATCAAGGCAAGGCAAAGCTCACGAGGTTCTCGTGACGTGAGCCATGACGATCAAGATCAGGCCAGCACGCGCAGTGTCCTTGTTTCCCCTTTGGTGCTAGGGAAGCGAGCGCAGGCGCAGAGTACCGAGGCATCAAGCAAAGGTTTCCATATCGGTGCAACGAGACCAAGACCAGCAGGACGGCAAGACGGAGGTCACCATGGAGCCCAAGGCAGCGTCACCACCAGAGCCTTTTGCAGGCGAAGACCGCTTTTGTCAGGATAAGCTGTACTAGTTGTCCCCCTTCAAATTGGCCGTTGTTGGCTCCCTTCCCGCGGGAAGAGGACCAGGGCCTATATAAGTAGAACTAGCCACCACCGTAGGAGATAACTCATTCGGAGGCAGCTCGATCTCATCTTGAGTAATCCTCACCCACACAAGTTCGCCAAGCACAAGAACACCTTATCCTCAGGAGGTGTTCTTCCCCCTTTGTATTGTTCATCATCAGCCCAAGAGGCAATCCACCACCACCACACTGGAGTAGGGTATTACACCACAACAGTGGCCCGAGCCAGTATAAATCTTGTGTCTCTTGTGTTGTGAGTTCGTTGAGTTCGTCCGCGAGATCTTAGCAAGCTAGGGCGTGGATCGGTAGGGAAAGAACTTCGCGCGCACCCCAGAGTTCGAACCTTAAGGGTTTTGCCGGAACCCGTGATCCGACACCTTGCTGCCCCTGCTATCGCTGGGAAAGGACACCGCAAGATTGAACCCAAAGCTAAGCACTTCTCCCATTGCAAGAAAAACCAATCTAGTTGGCCAAACCAAATTGATAGTTCGAAGAGACTTGCAAAGATATCAAATCATGCATATAAGACTTCAGAGGAGATTCAAATAATATTCATAGACAAAATGATCATAAATCCACAATTCATCGGATCTCGGCAAACACACCGCAAAAGAGTATTACATCGAATAGATCTCCAAGAACATCGAGGAGAACTTTGTATTGAGAATCAAAGAGAGAGAAGAAGCCATCTAGCTACTAGCTATGGACCCATAGGTCTGAGGTAAACTACTCACGCTTCATCGGAGAGGCAATGGTGTTGATGTAGAAGCCCTCCGTGATCGAATCCCCCTCCGGCAGGATGCCGGAAAAGGCCCCAAGATGGGATCTCACGGGTACAGATGGTTGCGGCGGTGGAAAAGTGGTTACATGGCTCCCCTGGATGTTTTGGGGGTATAAGAGTATATATAGGAGGAAGATCTAGGTCAGGAGGTCAACGAGGGGCCCACAAGGTTGGGGGGCGCGCCCTACCCCCTGGGCGCGCCCTCCACCCTTGTGGCCGCCTCGTGGCTCGTCTGACTTGCACTCCAAGTCTCCTGGGTGTCTTCTGGTCCAAGAAAAATCATTGCGAAAGTTTTATTCCGTTTGGACTCCGTTTGGTATTCCTTTTCTGTGAAATTCTAAAACAAGGAAAAAAACAGAAATTGGCACTGGGCTCTAGGTTAATAGGTTAGTCCCAAAAATCATATAAAATAGCATATTAATGCATATAAAACATCCAAAACAGATAATATAATAGCATGGAACAATCAAAAATTATAGATACGTTGGAGACGTATCAAGCATCCCCAAACTTAATTCCTGCTCGTCCTCGAGTAGGTAAGTGATAAAAACCGAATTTTTGATGTGGAATGCTACCTAACATATTTATCCATGTAATTCTCTTTATTGTGGCATGAATGTTCAGATCCGTAAGATTCAAAACAAAAGTTTATATTGACATGAAAACAGTAATACTTCAAGCATACTAACAAAATAATTATGTATTCTCAAAATAACATGGCCAAAGAAAGCTTATCCCTACAAAATCATATAGTCTGGCTATGCTCCATCTTCATCACACAAAATAGTCAAATCATGCACAACCCCGATGACAAGCCAAGCAATTGTTTCATACTTTTGACGTTCTCAAACCTTTTCAACTTTCACGCAATACATGAGCGTGAGCCATGGACATAGCACTATAGGTGGAATAGACGGTGGTTGTGGAGAAGACAAAAAAGAAGGAGATAGTCTCACATCAACTAGGCATATCAACGGGCTATGGAGATGCCCCTTAATAGATATCAATGTGAGTGAGTAGGGATTGCCATGCAACGGATGCACTAGAGCTATAAGTTTATGAAAGCTCAAAAATGAAAACTAAGTGGGTGTGCATCCAACTTGCTTTCTCATGAAGACCTAGGGCGTTTTGAGGAAGCCCATCGTTGGAATATCAAGCCAAGTTCTATAATGAAAAATTCCCACTAGCATATGAAAGTGATATCATAGGAGACTTTCTATCATGAAGATCATAGCAACATTGTCCCTTCTCTCTTTTTCTCTCATCTTTTTTCTATTTCCTTTTTTCTCTCTTTTTTTCTTTTCTCTTTTTTTGGGCCTTCTCTTTTTTTGGCCTTTCTCTTTTTCCCCCTCACATGGAACAATGCTCTAATAATGAAAATCATCACACTTCTATTTACTTACAACTCAAGAATTACAACTCGATACTAGAACAAAAATATGACTTTATGTGAATGCCTCCGGCGGTGTACCGGGATGTGCAATGAATCAAGAGCGACATGTATAAAAAATGATGGACGGTGGCTTTGCCACAAATACGATGTCAACTACATGATCATGCAAAGCAATATGACAATGATGGAGCGTGTCATAATAAACGGAACGGTGGAAAGTTGCATGGCAATATATCTCGGAATGGCTATGGAAATGCCATGATAGGTAGGTATGGTGGCTGTTTTGAGGAACGATATGTGGTGGGTTTATGGTACCTGCGAAAGTCATGTGGTACTAGAGAGGCTAGCAATGGTGGAAAGGTGAGAGTGCGTATAATCCGTGGACTCAACATTAGTCATAAAGAACTCACATACTTATTGCAAAAATCTATTAGTCATTGAAACAAAGTACTACGTGCATGCTCCTAGGGGGATAGATTGGTAGGAAAAGACCATCGCTCAACCCCGACCGCCACTCATAAGGAAGACAATCAAAAAACATCTCATGCTCCAACTTCGTTACATAACAGTTCACCATACGTGCATGCTACAGGACTCACAAACCTTAACACAAGTATTTATCAAATTCACAACTACTTACTAGCATGACTCTAATATCACCATCCTCATGTCTCAAAACAATCATAAGGAATCAAACTTCTCATAGTATTCAATGCACTTTATATGAAAGTTTTTACTATATCCCTCTTGGATGCCTATCATATTAGGACTAATTTTATAACCAAAGAAAATTACCATGATGTTTAGAGACTCTCAAAATAATATAAGTGAAGTACGAGAGTTCATCAATTTCTATAAAATAAAACAACCGCCGTGCTCTAAAAAGATATAAGTGAAGCACTAGAGCAAATTTGCCTAGCTCAAAATATATAAGTGAAGCACATAGAGTATTCTAATAAATCACGATTCATGGTGTCTCTCCCAAGAGGTGTGTACAGCAAGGATGATTGTGGCAAACTAAAAAGCAAAGACTCAAATCATACAAGACACTCCAAGCAAAACACATATCATGTGGTGAATAAAAATATATCCTCAAGTAAAGTTACCAATAGACGAAGACGAAAGAGGGGATGCCTTCCCGAGGCATCCCCAAGCTTAGGCTTTTGACATCCTTGAATATTACCTTGGGGTGCCTTGGGAATCCCCAAGCTTAGGCTCTTTCCACTCCTTATTCCATAGTCCATCAAATCCTTACCCAAAACTTGAAATCTTCACAACACAAAACTCAACAAAAAATCTCGTAAGCTCCATTAGTATAAGAAAATAAATCACCACTTTTGGTACTGTTGTGAACTCATTTTATTTATATTAGTGTAATATCTATTGTATTCCAAATTTTCCATGGTTCTTACCCCCCCGATACTAGCCATAGATGCATCAAAATAAGCAAACAACACGCGAAAAACAGAATCTGTCAAAAACAGAACAGCCTGTAGCAATCGGAATAGTTCGCATACTTTTGTAATCCAAGAATTCCTGAAAAATTAGGACGTCCTAGGCAATTTGTATATAAATCTACTGTAGAAAATTCAGGATTTTATCACGCTTCTGTGATTTTAAATAATTCTGGGACTGAGCGCAAAGTTTCTATTTTTTCAGCAAGATCAAATCAACTATTACCGTAAGCTATCCCAAAGGTCTTACTTGGCACAGACACTAATTAAAACACAAAACCACATCTAACCAGAGGCTAGATGAAAAATTTATTGAAAAACAGGAAATAAAAGTATTGGGTTGTCTCCCAGCAAGCGCTTTTCTTTAAAGCCTTTTAGCTAGGCATTGGAATTTCGATAATGCTCACATGAAAGACAAGAATTGAAGCACAAAGAGAGCATCATAAAACATGTGAAAAACACATCCAAGTCTAACATACTTCCTATGCATAGGCATCTTATAGGTAAACAAATTATGAAGACAAGCAAAAACTAGCATATGCAAGGAAGAAGAAAGAGACGATAGCAATCTCAACATAATAAGAGGTAATTTTGTAACATGAAGATTTCTACAACCATATTTTCCTCTCTCATAATAATTACATGTGGGATCGTATTCAAACTCAACAATATAACTATCACATAAAATGTTCTCTTTATGAACCACATGCATGCAAAGTTGACACTCTTCCAAAATAGTGGGATTATTATAAAATAAAGCCACGACCTCTCTGAACCCACTTTTATCAAAAACTTCATAAGATTGAACATTATCCAAATATGTGGGATCCAAAGTTGACAATCTTTCAAACCCACTTTCAATATTATTGCAAACCTTATTATCAATCTCATATTCATCACGGGGCTTAAATAAATTTTCAAGATCATAAGAAGAATCACCCCAATCGTGATCATTGCAACAAGTAGTGGACATAGCAAAACTAGCATCCCCAAGCTTAGGGTTTTGCATATTATTAGCATAATTGATATTAATATAATTTATAAAAACATTATTACAGTCATGCTTTTTATTCAAAGATCTATCGTGAATCACTTCATAAAGTACTTCATCACAATTTTCAGATTCACGAATTTCAAGCAAAACTTCATAAAGATAATCTAGTGCACAAAACTCACTGACAATTGGTTCATCATAATTGGATATCTTAAAAAGATTGGCAAGCAGATGAGGAACCATAGATCTTAGGTTCTCGGATTTGCAATAAATACACAATTATTCTAACCAAACAAGCAAACGAGCCAAATAAGACATGAAGGCAAACGAAAAGACGAACGGAAGAAGGGCAAAGAAAAGGCAAATCTTTTCGAAAATCGTTTTAGAAGTGGAGGAGAGGAAAATGAGAGGTGAATGACGAATAATTTAATGTGAGGGATGAGAGTTTATGATGTGTACTTGGTATGTATTGGCTTGGCGTAGATCTCCCCGGCAACGGCGCCAGAAATCCTTCTTGCTACCTCTTGAGCTTGCATTGGTTTTTCCCTTGAATAGGAAAGGGTGATGCAGCAAAGTAGCGTAAGTATTTCCCTCGGTTTTGAGAACCAAGGTATCAATCCAGTAGGAGACAACACGCAAGCCACCAAATACCTACACAAACAAACACCAACCTTGCACCCAACGCGATAAAGGGGTTGTTAGTCCCTTCACGGTTATTTGCAACGTGAGATCTGATAGAGATGGATAAACGGTAAAGTAATGTTTTTGGTATTTTTGGTTTATGGAACGGAAAGTAAAGATTGCAAAATAAGGGAACGGCGACAGAAATTGGCAAGTTGACGGGAAACTAATATGATGTAAAATAGACCCGGGGGCCATAGGTTTCACTAGAGGCTTCTCTCAAGAGAGAAATTACTACGATGGGTGAAAAAATTACTGCCGAGCAATTGATAGGAAAGCGCAAAGTTATGACGATATCTAAGGCAATGATCATGAATATAGGCATCACGTCCGTGTCAAGTAGACCGAAACGATTTTGCATTTACTACTATTACTCCACACATTGACCGCTATCTAGCATGCATCTAGAGTATTAAGTTCATAAAGAACGGAGTAACGCTTTAAGCAAGATGACATGATGTAGAGGAATTAACTCAAGCAATATGATGAAAACCCCATCTTTTTATCCTCGATGGCAACAATACAATACGTGCCTTGCTGCCCCTGCTGTCACTGGGAAAGGACGCCGCAATATTGAACCCAAAGCTAAGCACTTCTCCCATTGCAAGAAAAACCAATCTAGTTGGACAAACCAAATCGATAGTTCAAAGAGACTTGCAAAGATATCAAATCATGCATATAAGAATTCAGAGGAGATTCAAATAATATTCATAAATAAGCTGATCATAAATCCACAATTCGTCGGATCTCGGCAAACACACCGCAAAAGAGTATTACATCGAATAGATCTCCAAGAACATCGAAGAGAACTTTGTATTGAGAATCAAAGAGAGAGAAGAAGCCATCTAGCTACTAGCTATGTACCCATAGGTCTAAGTTAAACTACTCACACTTCATCGGAGAGGCAATGGTGTTGATGTAGAAGCTCTCCGTGATCGAATCCCCCTCCGGCTGGATGCCGGAAAAGGCCCCAAGATGGGATCTCACGCGTACAGAAGGTTGCGGCGGTGGAGAAGTGGTCTCGTGGCTCCTCTGGATTTTTTTGGGTTATAAGAGTATATATAGGAGGAAGATCTAGGTTAGGAGGTCAACTAGAGGCCCACAAGGTTGGGGGGCGCGCCCTCCACCCTTGTGGCCGCCTCATGGCTCTTCTGACTTGCACTCCAAGTCTCCTGGGTGTCTTCTGGTCCAAGAAAAATCATCGCGGAAGTTTTATTCCGTTTGGACTCTGTTTGGTATTCCTTTCTTGCGAAACTCTAAAACAAGGAAAAAAACAGAAACTGGCACTGAGCTCTAGGTTAATAGGTTAGTCCAAAAAATCATATAAAATAGCATATTAATGCATATAAAACATCCAAAACAGATAATATAATAGCATGGAACAATCAAAAATTATAGATACGTTGGAGACGTATCAATTATTTCCAATAAGTCATTGGCTTGCTCCATTGTTCCGGAGAACGGAGTTTTAGTCATCTTGCCCATGAGGCATGGTTCGCAAGTATAAAATGATTCATAATCAAGTGACTCCAAAAGCCCATCTACATGGAGTTTCTTGATGCGCTTTACACCAATATGACCTAAACGGCAGTGCCACAACACTAAAAAAAAAAGACACATCTGTGACATTTTGGGCTGAACAATTTTTTTCTGCCATACTTATGACACTTCTATGATGATAATTGTGACAAAACCCGGTATCATCATAGATGTGGTGGGATCCTACTTCTATGACAAAAAATCATGACAGAAAATTGGCTTTTCGTCCTGGGCGGGCCGGAGACGCAACTGCATGACATTCTTTGGGCCGTCCATGACGGAAAAAACCGTGGTAGAAGCGAGGGCGAGGAAAATATCGGGGGAGTTCCCGGTTATGGTGGGTGGTCGGGGCCGAGCGATGCGCGTTTCTCTCGTACGTACGCGCTTGTGTGTGAGGCGTTGGGCTCTAACTGAACCCGAGTGATTGCACTAGCTACGTTACTGAACCCGAGCGATCGATCCCTTGTTGTTAACTGAACTCGAGTGATTCCTTCGCTACTGCTGCTAACTGAAGCCGGTCGATGCTGCCTCTGGATGAACAGTGAGCGTTGTTGGGGGGTTTGGATGAACAGTTCCCGGTGGGGGGTTGGATGAACAGGAACCCGTGTAGTAGAGGCCGTTGCCGCTGGATGAACAGTACCCCGATCGATCGAGCCGGTGGATGAACAGGACCCCGTGGAGGGATGGATGAACAGGACCCCGTGGAGGGCTGGATGAACAGTAGCCGGTGGAGGGCTGGTTGAACAGTAGTCGGTGGAGGGCTGGATGAATAGTAGTCCGTGGAGGGGTGGTTGAACAGGACCACGTGGAGAGGGATGGTTGAACAGTAGCCGGTGGAGGAGCGCGCGGTGGAGGCTGGATGAACAGGAGCTCGTGGATGAACAGTCGTTGGGACCTAAGCATGCAACCAAGGACACAGATTTGATTTTTCAACCTGTTTATATGCACTGGAGCATGTGCATGTAGTTCAAATTTGAATTATGCACCTGAAATGCCTACAAAACAAAGTTAATTTATAAAAACGTCCAAACGAACCCTGAATAATTCCAGTTTTTTTGACGACACACCTATAGTTGCATGTTCATTGCAGATAAAAGTTCTAGCAATTCAAACACCATCCTTTGCAGTTGTGACCCCATTACGTAATTCAAATCAAGACGAAAAATCAAGTAGATCGCACACAGTTTATTATCACCAACCGTGTGAGATGCAGCACAAAATATCTTGGAGCACCGTCGAAGTGTCAAGCACACTAGCCCGCTCCTCAAATATCATTTCATTGTTCAATCGTCACCGGTGAAAGATGGGGACGTGGACCCGTGTCGTGAGGGCAACTTCGGCGGCCCACTTTGGCGAGAGCGCGACCGCAGCTGCCAGGCGCGTGCTAACAAGCTTCGTGAGGGCGACCGCAATCTGCGTCCGGGCGGCCAAGGCAGCCCAAACGGCCGCTGTTGCTTCTCACGCGGCGGCGGCAACATTATAGCAACTGGCGAGAGCGGCACAATAGTTGTCCGTTCCGCAGCGGCGGCCTTAGCCATGATGGAGGCCTCCCACGACCATGTCGAGGCCGTCCACGCCCAGCTCATGGCGGTCACCGCACAAATCGAACGAACCTTCTCGGACAACGGTCGGCAACCCACGACCGAAGAGTTGGCAATCGCCGAGAGAGTTCGAGCAGCCGTCCGTTCCTGCGCGGCATACCTTGCCACGACGGAGCCCGCCAAAGCCCAGATCGCGGCCGCCCACGCCATCTCGTGGCGGCCTATTCCAAAGATATGGCGGACACGGATGGCGAGATGCTTCCCGAGTATGGTGCGATTAATGCCATGGAGCCCCTTCCCCAGGAGACCGTCGGGCGCGAGATGGACATGGAGGCGGCGGCGGAGATCGACGAGCACCAGCCGTAGTAGTACTCTTTGTTTTGTTTAATTAAGAGCATCGGTCTTTAATTTGTTAGAGTAATGTTCAGGTCAGCTAGCTCTGTTTAATTGCTGAACTTGCTCGATTAAGAAGTGTGGGTGTGATGTAGTCTCCTTTGTGTACCCAAATTATGCAATGACGTGGATGACCACTGTAACCAGGGAAATTCGAACCAAAATTTTTTACGTTCAAACTCATCACACACACGGGTTAAGCTATCTGAATCGTGATGTTCACATATCGTACACAGTTCTGAATAAGGGACCGTGTCCGATGACACTTTGCGCGCCAGTTTTTTCGCTGAAGCGATTCCAAATTTTCGGCTTCCGCGGAAATATCTACCTCCCCGTCCCCTCCCCCTTACCAATAGCCACATTTCCCATGTTTCCGCCTTCCTTTCCAAGTTGAAACCTTCACTCCTTGCTTGTAGTGCCGCCTCCTCGCCGACGACCCTCCTTCACGCTGCTCGGCCTCGCCTATCCAGGCAGGTAATCCACACCTGACCCCCATTCTCCTCCTCCTTCCACATCCCACATGCCCCGACCGCCGGCGCGACACCTTCCACCCAAATCACCGACCCCTCCACCAAATAAGCGCCGCCCTAAGCCATGGTGCGCGCAGTATAGCCAGGATCTCAAGGAGCATTTGGCAGCGGAGAAGCAAATCGCGGCTGCACGCGCGGATGAGGTCGCGATGGCTGACATTCGTGTCGACCCCCAGATCTTGGAGGAGCACCACGCCGTCGAGGCCACCGTCGACGCCTCGCGCACCGCCGACGCGACGTGGTTGGCTGTTTGGTTCAATTCTGCAATGCGATGTTCAATTGTTGTTGGTGCATTCTGTTGTTGTATACCATGTGATAAATAAATCGAATTTGGTTGTACTAAATATATGAGAAACAAATACAATTGCTATATTTCCAAGTTGTTAATCATGCTTGGTTTGTTTAACTGTCTGATCTTCTATTAGGAGTATGTTATATTGTGCAATATGGTGCTCAGTTAACGTTTGGTTCATTTGTTGTGGTGTTTAGTTAACTGTTTTGTTTGGTTCAATTCTGCAATGCGATGTTCAATTGTTGTGGGTGCATTCTGTTATTGTATACCATGTGAGGAATAAATTGAATTTGGTTGTACTAAATACATGAGAAACAAATACAATTGCTATATTTCCAAGTTGTTAAGCATGATTGGTTTGGTTAACTATCAGATTTTCTATTAGGAGTATGTTATATTGTGCAATGTGGTGCTCAGTTAATGTTTGGTTCATTTGTTGTGGTGTTTAGTTAACTGCTTGATTCAATTCTGCAATGCGATGTCCAATTGTCGTGGGTAAAATTTTGTATTGTTGTGCATGTGAGGAATAAATCGAATTTGGCAGCACTTAATACATGAGAAACATATACAAGTGCTATATTTCCTAATTCTTAATCGTTCTTGGTTTGGATAAATGGGTTTTTCATGTGACTTGAATTAATCTGATGAATATGTAATGTGCTTATTTTTCATCAACATATTTTACTGATAGCATGCGAACCCTTACTTAACCTGACGACTAACTACCTTATATGTGTTGCGGGGAAACAATGAGAAGCACTGAGGTTTACAATCGAGGTTAGCACGTGCATGGTCCGTTGTCTAATAGCATATTATTGTGCAATTGCAGGAACCATTCTAATATTTAGGTTTTTAACAATTTGGTCTTGCACATATAGGTCTTGCTGTCATAGGTTTTGACCCACTATACGACCCTTTTTGCATATGGGAAATGAGTTGTCCATGAATATCAGTCAGGTCAAGAAACTCAGAAAGATTGTTAGGATAAAGAAACAACAAGATCTTTGTCTGCACAATGAAGAAGACATCAGTTTACTACAGGATGGTACTAACTATTATACCTTGCCTTTTTTATTCCTTTGCCCTATTTCCAATATAGAGAAGATATTTATGCACATCATTGTTTTCAGGCCTTTCCAAAGCAGTTCACTGATGATTACCTCTCAAACCACCTGTATGGTCAGGAGGCGAGGAAGATAGTCATACAACTCCTGAAGAGGACGAAGGATGGACGATCAATCATCCACGGGCACTGGCCTAAAGTTACAAAGACCTTCAACATCAATGAAGGCTCAATATTCGCCTTCTGCTTCAGCAGTTTTCCAGATGAGATACATCTCTCTATGTACCGTCTATGATGCTAATTTCGAAAGGTTATAGATGTTGCATGTGAAACTTGGTGCTGGTGTAGTTGTGTAATGGGGTAGCTGAGTGCTGAAGCTATATGATGTTGTACTCTGGTATATTTCAATTATGAAAATAAAATATATTGTGTGCTTAATATGAAATGTCAATTAGATTAATAAATGAATTATTAATAATCAGATAATTAGCCTGCTAATTGAGTTTTTCTATTGCAAACGGTTATTGAGAAACAACATGTGTGATGCATTCAATAACACACACTGTTTCTAGGAATAAATCGTGTTAGAATAATGAACAATCACACACGACATCCTCTTGAAAACTGTTTGCGTTAGGTCACCTGGCGCGAACATTTACCACATAAAAACTGTGTGTGATGGACAGCCTTTGCCACACAGTTTCTTCTACGCACCGTGTGTGATGCATTCAATAACGCAAACGATAAAATTATTAATAACGTGTGCAATGGAAACGCTATCACAAACGATTTATTGGGGAAAATTGTGTGTGATGTACTTGGAACAGAAACGTTTTCCTTGGAGCGACTGTGTGGGATGTATATACGAACGGAAATGTTTAGCGGGGACTGACTGTGTGGGATGTACTTATGATCGGACATGATTTCGCCTGTATAATTGTATTTTTTAGCACTACTGTACGTATAACCATATTTGGTCGCTCACCGGTCGCACACGACCTCATTTTGCCGAACGTGTGTGCCATGAGGGCATATACCCGACGGTTTCTGGGTCGTGTGGAAAGGACCCCCCTATCTCTCACACTCACTAGGCGACGGTTCCAAATGCCGTCGCGGAAAGGGTTAAAAATTGTTTGTATAGCACCTCGTTGTACTAGTGATGGCCTTCCTCCACCCAATCTTCACTCCCTTCTTTTCCGCCTCCGACAGATTCATCTTCTGCATCTTCCCTTCGTCTCCCTCCATCCTTCCCTTCCAAACCAGTGTCCACGAGACGAAGAACAAACCTAGTCTAGGGTTAGGTGCCTATAGTGGTTTGATTTGGCTTCCGGAGTTGAGAGAGATGTGGAACAGAATCACGAGAACAAAGGCAGATCAAGATGAGATCGAGGGCACACGGGAAAAACCCTAGTGGCGGCTTGTGACAACACTAAGGGTGAAACGCCTCACGATCGCCACACGGGAACCTAACCATCACATACGATTGCCGAGTATGGTGCGATTGATGCCATGGGTCTTTTGAACGTTCTAATTTTGGTTTGTCATGGGAGCTATGCAAAGGCAGAGTGGTACCGAGCAGCTCACAAGAGGAAAAAACGCCTTGTGCAATGGCGGCGTGCCGGCACCCCAGTTGCGGCTCATACAACATGGTTGCGTCATCCTTGGTCGACTCCATGCCTTGGCCACTTTTTTTTGTGGGGTTGGCCACACTAATTGGCAGTTTGCGCGTCAGGGGAAGGACGCCGTTACCTTGCCCTCCCTTCCAGTACGAGCTCAGCCACTAAGAGTGCGTTTGGTTCCTTGGCAAAAATCAGTTTTGCCTTGCTAGGCTAGGCTTGCCGTTTGGTAGCGCAAAAATATCCTAGCTTTTGGGGGCAGCTAGCCTGGCTAGGCTAGAAAGTCCTCGCTCCGCGGGGAGAGCCGATTCGGCTCGCCCTCGACGGCAAAGCCGGAACGCGCGAAAAGGATCTACGCGAAACTCTCCGGATGGATAAGTCTACTGCAACAAATCCCTACATCTTCGTTCTCCACTTCGACCTCCTCCTCCACTTTCCCCCCGATTTTTCCTCATCCCCAACGATATCCCCCGAGGTCTTCGTATTCTCCGTCAGCTGCAGAGATAAATCAAGCGAATCCGCCCCAGTTCCCCTTCACGATAGCTGAAGGCGCTCCAGATTTGACAGTGAAAGCCCACATCTGGCCTTGCTCTGGTCTGCGTCCGCCTCCACCCGCCTTTCCCAGGTCTGTGTCCGCCTCCTCTCTTGAATTCTGCTGTGTATGCGTGTGCTTTTTTCTTGGCAATGGATTAGCTGGTTCAGGAATTGATTATTACTAGAAGCTGCAAATCCTAAGTACTATCTTTCTATACTCCCCGTGGTCTTATCCAAGGTTGGATTCTTGTTGGGTGAGCTGGTTTGGGATTAGATTGGTACAGCTAAGGTGATATGAAACTCTAGTATAAAGCCACTCTGGCGTTGGGGTTGGGGAGGATACTGTTGTTGGGAGGCACCCAGCTCTTGATTTTTATTTTTGGCCAGACTGCAATTGAGTACTAGCTCATAGGAGTGCATGACATGAATTGATTTTACTGAACATGTATGATGCATCTGCACCTGAATCCTTAATTTGCTATGTACTGAATCATGCATACAGAGCTATCTACTTAGCATGCATCTGAACTGATTCATTACTTCTGCATATGTATTTCAGGATAAGCATGCTACCGGAGAGTTCACTGTCCTTCAAACACCCTATGACCGTGTTCATGCTCGTGACAAGGATTTTATTGGTGACACCGAGAAGAATGCGATTGATATTGAGGTTGATCCTGCAACACAATATGATTCAGATTGTCTTCCTGACGACACCAATAATGAAAGCTCATCTTCGAAGCGTTCTAGAGGTGGCAAACGTGATAAAGGTAAGAGGGTGAAGTGTGAGGAGAGTGTAGTTCAAGACATGACGCGGTCTCTGCGTGATATGTCGGATACTATGCGTTTCACACACGTGACCAACCCGAATGAGAATTTATTCAAAATAATTGATGACATGGAAGAATATCCTCTATTCGTCCGACTTTCACTGCAGACATCTTTGGCCACCAATGAACAAGTGGCGTCCATGTTGAAGGGGAGGCCGATGGCTGCTATTCAAGAGTTTGTGCGGCGCTGGGTCCGTGATAACTTTCCTGAACACGTTCATGTTCCTCCTGGCGTGTGATTCATTTTACTGTAAAAGTTTAGGATTATTTTGTATGTCTTCCAGCATCGTCTCCTAGGGAAATAATGTCCATGACTCATGCTAGCATGTAATGATGTCAGAGAGTTTTTCATTCCTGAAAAATAAGCTTGTTAGTCAGATTAATTCTTTATCAGTCAGTGTGTTTACAGAGTGTGTCAGTGTGTTTACAGAGTGTGTTAAATTTACAATCATGAAGTTGCGCTGAATTTTTCATGGCTATTTACAACTTGATCTGCCTGTAGCCATTTCTCTGTTTCACTGATATTTTTTCAATGATATTATAGTGATGATGCACTTGTTATAAGCTACTTGTATTTGGATACTGTGAAAACGAGCTACCTTGCCCGCAGCACAACCAAACGACTAGCTGATGGCTGTTGCTAGCAAGGGCATTGAACCAAACGTGCAGCTAAGGCAAAGGTAGCCCAACCGAGCTAAGCTAGCTAGGCTAGCTCAGCTATGGGCAAGCTGGGCAATACAACCAAACGCTCCCTAATTAACCCTTGTACTCGATGGTGCTTGAAGGTTTGCTTTTTTTACACCAGGCCCGGTTTGTCAAAAGGGCAATTGAAGATGGCACGGCCGTTCAGTCAATCATCAGATGGTTAGTAGCACTTGCAGCAGTACAGGTTGCAGCAACTTGCTTTTGCTGGTTAATTAGGTTGGAGGCCCCGTAGCAGAAGTAAGAGCCAGTTCTTTTGGGCAATTTTTCCAGAATTGACCCCCTCCCCAGCTTCTTCCAGAATTGCCATTTAAATTTTTTTACAATTCCTAGCTAATTAGACCTTAACTAGTTAGGAATTGTAAAAAAAGATAAAGTTGCAATTCTGAAAAAAACTGAGGAGGGGGTCAATTATGAGAGAATTGCCAAAAAAACTGACCCTAAGTGTCTTCCTACCGTCTGAAAGATGAGAACTATGTGACGGCGGAAAGGCACACGTGACTGCGTGAGTCATGAGTCGGGGCAGTGGCTCCGTCTTATAATTTCAAACAGACGTTTGGATGGCGATAAGCAAGCGATCGATCCTGCCGCTAAGGCGACAGTTAGAGCGTCAGGTAAGGCATCCAGTTCAGCGGGCCATATGAGTGCACTGGATGCAGTTATGGTCGTGGGCTTTCTTGGGCCGTAGAGGTACGGAGCAGTGAACGGGTCGTTAATTAGCGCCGAAAAGCTTGAGTTAACGTTGGCTCCCCGCGTGATCTTCTCCAACGACTTGCCTCGTTTCTCGGTTCTCAAGCCTCGAGTCTCGACTCTCAACCCATTCCAACTCACGGCGCACACACGTACTCGGAAGCACACAAGCCTCCTCTCCTCTCCTCTCCTCTCTTCCGCTGCGTCTGCATGCATACTCCACGGCTCGGCTTCCGCGGCCTGCAGCCTGCAGCCATGGACGCCCCCACCGCGCCACCAAGAAAGCTCTCGCCGCCCGCCGCGCCGCGGAGAAGGCTATCGCCGCCCACCGCGCCACCAAGAAAGCTATCGCCGCCCGCCGGACGGGCGCGGCCCGTGAACAAGAGCCCCCCGCGCCGCGTGCCCCATCCCCATGCCCCACCCCACCATCGGCCGCCGACGCCGACGCCGCAGCGCAGCCACCTCCACGGCCAGCAGCAGCACAAGCACCAGACGTCCGCGTGGAGCGTGGGCTTCCTGAGCGCCTGGCTCTCGCAGCGCACCCCCGTGCTCGGCCTCCGCGCCTGGGTCCTCGTCGCCGCGGGCGCGGCCGCGGTCGTCCTCGCCCTCCTCGTGCTCACCGTCTGCCTCTGCCGGTGCCGGCGCCGGCGCCGGCGATGCCCCCGCGTCGCCCCGAGCCTGCACCACGGGGGCGCGTCCAGGTCCATGAAGCACCACCTGCATCAGGCGATGGCGGACAAGGACATCGTCGAGGAGCCCGTTCGCTGGCACCCGCCGCCTCCGTGCGAGCCACCGTTCCAGCCGCCGATCGAGGTGATCAAGGCGGAGCAGAAGGCCCCGCTGATCACGGTCGAGTCCGCGCGGACAAGCGGCGAGACGGCGACGAGCGTCGCCGGGAGCGCGCGCGGATGGAGCACCGAGAGCGGCGGCGCCAGCGACGCGGAGGCCGACGCGTCGCAGCGCGGCTGGGGCCGCCGGTACACGCGTCGGGAGCTGGAGGAGGCCACCGACGGGTTCGCCGCCCAGAACGTGCTCGGGGAGGGCGGCTACGGGGTGGTCTACAAGGGTGTGCTACGAGACTCCACCCTCGTCGCCATCAAGAATCTGCACAACAACAGGTAATCCTCGTCCCGGAGCTCGAATGTTTCGGTGTCTCGCGTCGCGTGTTTCTCCAATTGAATTTCAGGCAGCACATTGTTCAACCATTCGAATTTGTTGCCACTAGAAACGGGAAATGATGTCTCCTTCTGAATTCGTTACGAGGCAATCCGAAAGCCACACGTCGTTTGTTGATCTAGGTTCGGCGTTGGCTTTGAAATCTGGATTTATTTCAAATGCAACAACTTGGTTCAGGGCAGATATCAGATTTGAATTTTCAGTTCACGAGTAGTACTCCGCATCCATGGCCAGCAGTAACTGCCTCCAGCGGCCTTCTGGGACCAAAGATGTTCAAATTTCAAAACAGCGATCACCAACTGCTCCATCCTTGGTTTCAGGGGCCAGGCTGAGAAAGATTTCAAGGTGGAGGTGGCGACGATCGGGCGGGTTCGGCACAAGAACCTGGTCAGCTTGCTCGGCTACTGCAGCGAGGGCGCCTGCAGGTAATCAGCAATGCAATGCTTAACTGCGCCACATTTCTTCAGTTATCTCTGTCTGCTCTCTGTTGACATTGCTTAATTTGATCCATGTCACTGCTTTGGTTGGATGGATAGGATGCTGGTCTACGAGTACATGGAGAACAGTAACCTGGACAAGTGGCTGCACCATGAGGACGGTGAAATTAGTCAGCTCAACTGGGACACAAGGATGCACATACTTCTCGGAACCGCTAAAGGGTACTGTAATTCTTCACTTTCGTATCATCTAACATGCGATTGTTCAACAAAGCATGGATTAAAAATCTAAAATTAAGATGGCCGATTAGGAGTAGAGAAGAAGTACGGCATGTCTGTAGACAACAAATTTTATTGACGCACTACATCACTGCTGCTAGTTGGCATGATTGATGAATGGTGCGTCTGAATACTGAAAACAACGTTGCCAGTGATATTCTTGCTTAAACGGCACATATGTCGAACACCGAAAGTCTGAGACGCGTGCGCAGTGCACACTAGCAAGAACTGATGTGCATCTTGTACCTGAACTTCAGGCTGGCGTACCTCCACGAAGGGCTAGAGCCCAAGATCGTCCACCGAGACGTCAAATCCAGCAACATCCTCCTGGACGGGCAGTGGAACGCCAGGGTGTCGGACTTCGGGCTCGCCAAGCTTCTCTGCTCCGAGGCGTCCTACGTCACAACCCGCGTCATGGGGACCTTCGGGTCAGTCTCAACTAAATTTCCATGTCACCGTTCATTTACCTGGCCGCAGCTTAGCAATTCGCGTTGCAGGTACGTGGCGCCGGAGTACGCGCGGACCGGGATGCTGAACGAGAGGAGCGACGTGTACAGCTTCGGGGTGCTCGTCATGGAGATGATAACCGGCAGAACTCCGGTGGACTACACCAGGCCCACCGCGGAGGTCAGCTGCCCTCGCCGTCGTTTTCTTTTTTTTTCTCTACCCGCACTTCTCTAGTGGAGCTGAACTTTCCGTGATAATGCGTCCGTCGTGACGCAAACAACAACAAAAAATCAGGTGAACTTGGTGGAGTGGCTGAAGCGCATGGTGGCGGAGAGGAGGGTGGAGGAGGTGCTGGACCCGACGCTGCCGGAGGCGCCGCCGTCCAAGGTGCTGAAGCGCGCCGTCCTCGCCGCGCTCCGGTGCGTCGACCCCGACGCCGCCCAGCGGCCCACCATGGGGCACGTGGTGCACATGCTCGAGGACGACCTCAGGTTCAGAGATGTACGTCGTCGTTGCCATACACCACATTGATCTGCAGCTCGCACTGTCAACTCTTCATTTGCAACCGTATGCTTGCAGGAACTCCAACTTGCGCGGGGTCTGTCGACCCACGCGTCGGCGTCGGCGTCGTCGGGGAGCTACGAGCGCGAGGAGTGAAGGGAACGCCATGGACATGGACGGAAGAATGGCTGTGTTTCCTTGGCATTCGCGCATCGAATGTTCTTGTACAAGCTAGTCGATCGGACCTCTTTTCTTCTCCGGTTGTGTTTTTTTGCATGACAGCAATGATTCAATCAAACAGCCGGTGCATAATCAAGGCTAGCATTAGTGCGAGGAGTACTTCGCAACTTTATATGATCGACATAACGGAAGTGCATCTATGCTTCCCCAGTACTGCCTGTGTCACTTTGGTGTCTAGTATATGTTTGCTTTAGTTGTTAGATTCGGCTACAATAAAGAACCTCGTTCCAGCTCGAAGCTTGCGTGGTTGCCGTCATTCACAGCGGCCATCACTCGCTTCAGAAGTTCAGCCCGTACGTGCGGTAGGACTTGCCACTGCATCACTCTGACAGTGGGTCCCCGTGTCAAGCAGGGCGAAGAAAGAGATGCCTTCAATTGAAGGCCGTCCGATGAGGTATGGACGTCAAACACGACCTCTAGAACAGGGGATAGTGAAGCTGTCGAAAATCTTCAGAAGATTCAGGCCTGAATCTGACGGTCAACCAGGACGCACGAAAGAGATATCTCTTAGAGCATCTCCAGCCGTCCCCCTAAAAACATAGATGGGAAAGTGATATGAATATGGGTTCGAAGTCGCCTAAAAGAACATTTCTCATTCACAAAGAGTGATTCATTTTTGAAGTATATCAAATTTAGAGGAAAAGGCTGGAACGACGGGATTGTTGATAGATCCCCTCTACATCCTAACCAAGAAGACCAAGTGCAAACCTCTATCTCTTTTCCTTGCCGGGTGGAAAGTTATTCTTTGCCAGTAGTGCCCTTTGTAGGAAGAATCGTAAATGTCGGAGGACGCGTTCAACATGAATTGTCACTGTGAACTGTTTAGCCACTATCCTTCCATATACTCTGCTTCTTCATTGCTTATGAATTGGAACTTGTTGGTGCATGAATTTCACGTTTCAACACCCACAAGACCACTTTTTTAGCCCCGGCGATAAAAAACGCTTCACTCACACCCCGAAAGCCTTGTTTTTCACCGGATTTGAGTAAAATTAGCCCCGGCGATCCCACCCCAAACCCAGCCCCCCAGGGGCCCGCTGGGGACGCCGGCGCTACTTTTTTGCCTCATGTCGCCCACCTACAGCCACATCTCCCCCCACATTCTCTCTTCACGTCGCTTTCTCCTCGCAGAGTCCTCACCTTCTCTCTCCCCTTCCGCTTCTCTCTCCCCCCGTGCCAGCTCCGCCCGCATCCTGGCCGCCCGACCCCGCCCCGGTGCCTCCCCGCCGCAGCTCCGGCCCGCAGCGTCGTTTCGCGGCCTCTCGGCTGCGCCCCGGTAGACCTCTGCGCC
>NC_057796.1:269886566-269901678 GCF_018294505.1 Triticum aestivum | reverse complement strand
CGGCAGGCCCCTGCGCTCCGTCCTGACCGGCTCAATGCGACCCCTGCGCTCCGCCCCGCCCGGCTCCCGCTTGCGCGCCCCGGCAGGTCGGGTCCGCCTGTGCCGGCGCCTCGCGCATCTTCTGCGCTCCTCGCCGTCATCCCAGTCGTCCCCGCGCTCCGGTTCTCGCCTAGCTGCGATCTCCTCGCTGCGCTGGACTCGCCCGCGCACGCACACACCCGCAGCCGCCCTGCACATACTCCGTCCTGCGCTCGCGCGCATCGCCGTAGCTGCGCCCGAGCCGAGCCATGCTCGCGCTCGAGCACTGCCCTGCACCGCCTTGCTTGCGTCGTCGTTCTGGCGGCAGCGCGAGGTCGGGGCGTCGTCGTGCGGCAACACCGCCGAGGCACGCCAGCGCACCACCGCCCGTCTCCTCGCGCTTGCCGAGGAGGTCGTCGACGCCGCCGCGCTCAACATGCTCGTGGGGGGCACAGCGAGTGGAAAATTTTGCCCCCCCTCCCAGGCCAAAAATTTCGCCGGCAGCCCCCAAGCGGCAAAAAATATGCCTCCTGGGGGGGCAACGGCTGGAGATGCTTTTAGAGCCACGCTAGGCGCCGGCCGGCCGGCCCAATTTTCGGCCGGCTGCCTAGCAGTCGTTCGATATGAGAGTACATGGGCTGTTGGATCTCAGTTGTCTTCTCTTTTTCCTTTCCCCATCCTCCTTCGTCTCTAGCACGCACATAGGGGTAGCAAACCGTCGACCAGACGAACGACCTCGAAGCACCGCCGGCTCGCACCGCTCGCTGTCGCGGCTCGCCAGTTGGACCACTGGTGCCCCATGGCCCGCCCCTCTTATGCAGCAAATCGGACCCAGCAAAATAAATCAGCCCGCCCGTCCGTGGAGTTTGTCATCTCTACAGCTGCAGCTCCGCCGTGAAGCCATCGCAGTAGTCGGTTGCATCAATGGCGAGGTGTCGGTTCCAGCTTTTTGTCGCTGGTCTCTGGTTGAAGCTTTTCGAAAGTAGGGTTGAAGCTTTTTCATCTCAACACTTGCAACTTTTTCGTTGTGTACTCACGAAGTTGAAGCTTCTTTTTATTTCGTAGTGATATGATGAAACTTCTCTATTTCGTTGGTTGAAGCTTTTTCAAATATGGTTTGATCTTTCGCATGAACGGTTGTAGTTTTTTTCAGTTGCACATGTGATCCATCGAAACTTTTTTAAACTACGGTTGAAGCTTTCATATGGACAATTGTAGCTTTTTCCAGTGCACAGTGTCCGGTTGAAGCTTTATATACCGTGGGTTGAAGCTTTCGAATCAAACGGTTGTAGCTTTTTGGGTCCTCGGTTGCAGGATCCATGGAGAAGCAAAGCTTTTAGGTTCATTTTGGGAGGAGATGGTTGTAGCAGTGGGGGAGGAGGCCGCGCCGCCATGGTTATGGCATTTCCAGTGGCGAAAGGGACCGGTAGCCATGGGCAGTGGAAGAAGTGGGCGTGGACGCTGAGGTTGGAGGTAGGGGACCTACACAGGTTTAGGGCTAGCCGGCGACGCGGTCTAAAGGAGTAAGATGAGCTGCTGAGAGAGAGAGAAGAGGATCGGGAGAAACAAGACGAGGAGTGGAGAGAAGGGGGTCGGGAGGAAGAAGACAAGGAGTGGAGAGAAGGGGGTCGGGAGGAAGAAGACAAAGAAAGAAAAAAGATAAGCCCCCGGAAAAAAAAGATAGTGCACGGGGTGAGATGTACGATAGCCTTTCTTTTTTTAACTAGATGTACGATGAGTAACGCTACATCGACGGAAGATTACGTGGGTGATACTGATTTGTCAAGTTGTGATTGAATTAAGTGGGGAGGGACGGGCCCCACCCAGGTGAAAATCAGGAGGGGCGGAGAGATTATTAGGAAAGGGCCTGTAAAACTCCCGTAAGAGGCCCGTACGTTTAGCATTTTTGATGTACGACAGGCTTGATCGCCAGGCAACCGGTCGGCCGGGCACAAACGTTTGCCTATCTCTTGTGGGGACGACACACGTGGCACCCAACCCAGGAACGCATCGAGAATGCAGTTACGCGCCACCACTGACCACTGCCCATGGCGATAAGGCTATTACCACGAGGAAGTGGGAGAGCAGCTCGTCGTCTCCTGCCAATCCACCGGCGGCGCGCATGGCCGCCTTGCTCCACGTAGCGGCTCTCCAGCCCGCCCCTTACCCTCATCACCAACGGATGCACAGCCTATCCACCACTTCCATCCTTTCCCCGCCTCACGCCGCACCGTCCAAGCGACGACGAGCCACAGCCCGGCGGCCACACGCAGCCGGCAACGGCAGCGGCGTCGGCACACCAGCCGCGGACAGCACAAGCAACAAGAAGCCGAGCCGCAAGGAGAAGCAGCGGCAGCAGCAGCGGGTGCGCGAGCGGGAGGAGCAGCAGCAGCTGCTGCTCCTGAAGGAGTCGCTCGTGGAGCCCGCCCGCGAGGAGGAGGACGGCGGCGGCCGCGGCGACGACGAGCTGCCGCAGGTGGTGTTCGACCGCATCCTCCGGCGGATCCTGTTCACGGTGGGCGTCCCGATGGCGTCGGGCGTGGCGCTCCTCAACGTGTACGACGCGCTCAAGCGCGGGGGCGGGGCCGAGGTGCCGTCGTGGGTGCAGCTGCTCACCATCCTCCTCTCCTTCGGCACGTCGGCGCTCGGCATCGCCTACGGGACGCTGTCGGCGAGCTGGGACCCGGAGAAGGAAGGCTCGCTGCTCGGCGTCGACGAGGCCCGGACCAACTGGCCGGAGCTGTGGAAGGAGGAGATCGACAAGGATAACAAGTAGTAACTGTAAATAGACTAGATATTTTCTCCACTGGAAATAGCACTACGCTTGTTGTCGACACTTGATACTCGTACAGGCTACAGCAGTGAAACTATGAAACAATTCGCAGTGGCTATGCAAGGTCTCTGCAATAGGTAGAATGGCCAAAACTGAACACTTGGCAGGAAAAAAGAGAAAACTGAGTGAACCCCCAGGCCAGCCAGAATACAACACTGATGAGTCAGTTGCTCTCGTTCTCCTAAAGCAGATGGATGGGTCATTTTGATCAATCGAGCCACCTGGTGACGCCATCTTCTTCACTCACCGCTGCGAGGATCTCGATATAGACCTCCAATACAGCCTGCAGACAATTTTAACTACCATCAGGAAACAAGATACTACCAACAGAACTGTTTTTTCGAGTTAGTCATGGCAGTGGAAATTCCTAGTCCAGAACATTAACGGGTCCTGTTTTGTGATGAAAATAAAGATTCGCTATTACCATTGGCGGGGACAGATGTGCATCTTAACTCTTAAATATTGTTGTTATGTGCATAAATTGGTGATAGATAAACGGGCATACCAAAGGATTCCTGTGGTTGATCAGTTTGCAGCATTCCAGTAAAGACCCTTCCAGCGTCCAGCTCTCCCAAACATCGAAAGCATGATTGGCAAATACGAGCTCCGCCTTCTTATTAACCTGAAAACAAGTTTAAAAGGGAGTTAAATATTATACAGGGATCATGGAATGTAAGAACAAATCAGTGATTCTATTCATAAACTTCTCGAAGCTCCTGCAATGGAATCGAGCCTGGAGCAAGCACTTCACAACTATTCAAAGTAATAAATTCTCAACGACAAGAAGAAGATCAAACGGAAGAGTAGTACGAGATACACTAGTAGTACTTAATCTTAAACATATCGTGGAATCAAGTTGGTAATTTTCAACACGGAACAAAAAAATGGGATAATGTGTAAAGCACAAAAAATTGACCATAGATGTCATTGCATCTAAAAATCACCAAGAGATTCATGCAGAGAAGAACACCGGTGCATAATCTTTTAACTTTACTACTAGTACTATATTCACCTCTCACCATATCTTCAGGGAACGAGTACTAACTGAAAAGGGTGTTATTACCTGCAATAGTTTGCCCCCAGCAACAAAAGATCGCAATCCCATCGTATCCTGAAAGGTGTAAATCCTATCATAAGTACATGTGTGTGTAGTTGTACAAAAAAAATACCTGACAGGTTAGGAAACAGCATAGAAACAAGAGGGAGAGGGAGAGAGACAGAGGAAACCCGACTACCACCTTGTTTTTAAATGTGATTAGGAACTGAGCAGCAGGATCCCTCTTTGTAGCATTTGACACAACATCAAGATACCAGCCACCACCAGCAACTCTTTCTCTTGAAACATGAAAACCCGAATTATCTCTTGACCTTAGGGCAACGACAAAGCCATCTTTAAGCCTCTCAGGAGGCTTTCTACCAAGCCCTGCAGGCAACTTATGTTCAGAAATTATTTCCATTGGAGATTCAGCAGAAGACCTGAGCTTATTTTTGGACTCCTCGGGGGAAGCAAATCGTGAACTGGAACTTAACACTTGGTCCCGGCCACTCATCACAGTATCATCATCTCTTCGTGAAGAATAATTACTTCCACTCTCCACAGTTGACAATTCATCCATTTTCTGTTGTGATCTGCGGCGCGCAGGTCTCTTTTTCCCTTTCTTTCCAGATCTGCTACGTCTTCCTTCTGATCTTAAGCCAATACTTTGGGACTGCCCTGAAGCTTCAGGAACTTCAGGCTTGGAGATGGCTCTTCTCTTGTCACACTCTAGAGTTAGTCGGCTTTCATCTGTCTGCTGTTCACCATCGCAGCCCCGCAAAGAGTGTTCATTTGCCTGTTTATATAGCTGATCATCTTCACATCCAACATCACTTATTGCTTCATCTTCATCAGAAATAGCATTGTTTGGAACAATGCCATCAAAGAAAAAGGATTGTAATATTGTGATTGCTTTCTCTCTGATTTCCATCCACACTTCTTCACTGTAGTCTGCACTTCGAGGAAGAATTAACACGTTCGGCATCTCGTGTACCTATTATTGAAAGAAAAAAATGTAGTTAGTGCTTAAACATTCATTTTCCTTGCGGTAAAACATGCTCTTATCTTGACGAAGTTCATAGTATAGTGACCATAGTCCATACGTAGGGCAAAAGAACTAAAGATTGCATCAGTTGTGTATCTCTTGGAACCAGTAGGCAGGTCTATTAGCTAGCTGTATAGTCTATACCTCTAGAAGAAAGTTTCCTACATATACATCACTTGCACTATCTTCCCTATCCTCACTGACGTATGTGGTTATGTTAACAAGGAGCACCTTCTGCAATTGGTGAACTGGACACTGTAATACAGTGTCACGACATATCCTAGCAGAACTGAATCTTCCCATGGGAAAGAAACTGAAACTCAAAGAAGGCTTACTGGAAAGAAACTGAATCTCAAATAAGGTGTACTGAAAAGAACAGATTATTCTATAGGAACATATTTGGCTGTTTTTCATTTCAAACAGCCCTTTGGACAAAATTCAATTGTAGCCAGATCTAAGTTTCATCATACCCATGCTTCCATCCATTGTGGGCCTTCAGCGCCGTCCAATGCACATCCAGCAATAGTGCCATCGAGCAAGAGTTGTTTGAGTGCACAGTCATCTATCAGCTGGCAGCTACTGGTATTGACTATGAAAGCTCCTGCAGGGCTCAAAAGATAGTCAATCAGAGCGTGCTATACTATGAACTAAGAAAACCAGTAAGCCTGTCAAGGCCAAATACAAGGGGAAACAGAAATAGGAAAATAGGAAGCAACTATCTTACCAGGTTTTATGTGTTGCAGACGCTCGGCACTAATTATGTTTGTTGTATCATTTGTTAACGCACAGTGAAGTGAAACAAGGTCACTTGCTGCCAATAAATCATTGAGAGTATCCATTCTTCTGGCAGAAGAAGGAAATACAATGGAAGGCCGCTTTGTTTTGCCCGCACCCTTCACAAAATGTTTAACAGTTGGAAATCAGTGTGGTGCTTTAACTCTGGTACATACTTACATGGGGTACAATATATTGTATGAAGAAACATAACAACAGCTGAGAAATTCCTTGTGTAGATACTAATTCCGCCATAAAACATAAATTTATTTTCATTTGGTCATACTAACATAAACTAATTGTCAGATAGCTTGTTGTGAAAAATGATAAATTGAGTTTTTAGCTCTCAAGACAAGATGATCAGATCACTCCTAAAAGGGCATACAGAATATCAAGAAAATTCAGACTGCGGGATCATCTTTACTGATACTTATATTGAGGAGTTGCTTTAGCATACAAATATAAGTCATCACTAGCAGGAGGGTAGAAGACACTAAATGCCAGAAATTTGATTACATATATATTATATGAAACAAATGCTGGAAGTTAGCGAACAATTAGTTACTATGAAGTGTTCAAAACCACCCAAACTAGCAACGAACAAGAACCATAGAAGTAGAACAATGCTAGAGCTACAAAATTAACAGCAGAAAAGTAAGCTAACAAAACAATTTAACTGTAAAAACCTAGCAGTGTAGATCAGAGGTTTATAAGCGCAGAAATAGCGGATCCGGCACCTCGTAGAGCGGATCGAAGTAGAGCACGCTCATGCGGAAGGCGAGGCTGCGGGTGGCGAGACATCGCGCGGCGGCGTTGACGCCGACGATGCCTAGCACGAGCCCACGGCAGCGCCGCATGCCGCGGCACAGCGGCTGGACGGAGCCGAGCCACCCGGCGGACGGCGTGGAGGAGGACGCGTGCCCGGACAGCAGGTGGGTGCGGCGGAGGAGGCCGAGGAAGAGCGCCATGACGGTGTCCGCGATCTCCTCGGCGCGGTTGGCGTCGACGTGGACGAGGCGGAGGCCGAGCTCCGCGGCCGCTGCGGCGTCCGCGGCGCGGTCGGGGGATCCCAAGCAGAGCAGCAGCTGCCACGGCCGGAGCCGGCGCTGCGCGGCGCGCGGCAGGAAGGCGAGCGAGGTGAGGAGCACGGCCGCGGCGGCCTCGACGTGGCCCGAGGCGAGCGCGGAGAGCGGCGCGTGCTCCACGGCCGCCGCGCCGGCCAGCGCGTCCCGCTCCACCGAGGGGTCCTCGAGGCAGTTCAGCGTCACCACCAGCGGCTGCCCGCCGCCGCCGCCGGCGGCGGCGGCGGCGGCCGGCACGGAATGGGCCGGGCTGCGCAACATGTTAGGGCCGACTCCGCTGCAGAGTTGCTCGCTTGTCGGATCAGAACGTGGAGCAGAGGACACTCCGCTACAGTCTACAGCAACGAGGCGCGGTCTCTGGGTGTTTTGGATTTTGGTGCTCCGAGTCGCGAACTCGCGATCTGCACGGCTAAACGCACGAGCAGAGATGAGTGAGGGAATGCGCTTGCTCGTCAACGGTCTGGGCTGTGCACGGGGATCGCTGCTATGAAAAAACTCAATACGCAAGTGACAGCATTGGCCATTCGGGTTGGATAACATGCTTCCACCCCAAAAAAGGCAGATAATAATGCCGTCGATGGATTCAAGAGTAAAAATATTTGGTAGTTTTAGCCTAAAAAAAAGGATTTCCTTTAGAATTTTGTATATTTGTTGTTTGAGAAAAGTCTGAAATCAACCTTGAATTCGTACGCGAAGTTTGAATCAAACCTTAACCTTAAAATTCCTGAAACTGGCACCCTGTCCTTTCTAATCCTGACCGATTTTTACAGAAAGCTCGTTTGGGCTTCAGGATTGCTTACGTGACGCACGCACAAGGAAGAATTCAGCATTATTCTTGCCTGCACTAGAGCTTGATGGTGACATAGTGCTCAACGTTGGTCACCTCCTGGTGCTCGACACTTTTATATTGCCGTTAGGGAGAAGCGCGGGGGGCGGGGGGACGGGCAGAGATGCGCCGGTACGAGCACCTACAGCCCTCGGCAGTCGGCATGCTACTGAAGCATGGTGACTGCCCTTCCGTCGGAGTGGACATTGAGCCAAACACCATGTGTACCAAATAAACCACCAATCCAGCATTGAGGCATTGAGCTAGTAGTTCTTGGCGAAAGACAAGGTGGGGAGATGGAATTTGAGGCAATGACACAGCTCTCAAAGCCCGCCGATGACTCAAGGGTGGAACCGAGCTGTGGAGCTCATCTCCACCTTCTCCTACACTCTCGATGACTCGAGGGTGGAACCAAGCTGCTCATTTATACTCGGAGGAGTCTAGCGCACCATGACGTTGGAGCAGTTCTGCAGTGCCTTCGGTTTCGAGAACCAAGGAGTTCTCAACACCAGGGGCACGCCGGTTGCTGACGCGTTGGGTTCATGGGAACTCATCTCCGTCAAGGATGAACATGACCTCTCCGGAAAGAAGGTATCGAGCATCCGAAACCCCGTCATTCGCTACTTCATGATTTTCCTTGCCAACACTATTTTTTGGTAGGGAGAACATAGGGGGCATGTCGAGCTATGACATGTGTGTGCTGCACACAGCATTCCACCCCAATTATATCCCCAAGCCTAACTTGAGAGCTTTTCTTATGCACCACCTCTGTAGGCAGCACAAGCAACCGAGGGGAACTATTGTTGTGGGAGGCATACTGACTTAGCTTGCCGAGCACTTCGGCCTTGATATTGATGCTATGCAGCACGTCCCAGGATCTACGGCACTCAACCGTACGATTATGACATACACTCACTTCATTGGGCCTATGCAAGGGGAGCATTGCTACAAATGCCCCCTACCTAACATGCAAAGTGTTGATGTTCTCTTGCCCTTGACGCAAGCATTTACTGTTTATACGCGAGATATGTGGGTACTCTATATTGACGAGATCAACGAGTACCGCCACGAGGCTGGTTTCGGGAACACCGCTCAACCCGAACCTGCTCCAGAGTGGGACGCTGCAGCAGTAGGTCCGGGTCACGGTTGGTATGCATGGGGCAGTGCTCCTCGGCACGCACCCAACTTTCCACCACAATATGCACCGCAGGTTCACTTTGAGCAGCCTCATGACTATGTGCCTAGGCTTGAGTTTCAGCAGCTGCAGCAGCAGGTAGGAGGGATCCGTACGGACCTCCATGAGGCCAACAACAACATTAACCTGCTGAGTGGGAACATGCAGTTCCTCTTTTCTTTCTGGCAGCCACACCCTCGAATAGGAGGTCCGTCCTCTAGTGGCCCATCCTTCTGATGGCCACACTTTGGCCAATGGGGCAACTATGACGAGGAAATGGACTAGAGAGTAGGCCAAGAGCCCAAGCTTGGGGGAGCTCATCCCCTAGCTATCCATGCATGCATATTTATTTTTATTTTATTTGTTTTTGTATTTTGCATGTTTATTTTCAGTCTGCATAATAGAGTGATGAGCACATTTTGGTCTTGCCTTGTTATAGTTATCTTCGTTTGTTGTCTTTGAGCCTATAGGTTTGTTCTCAGCTAGCGCGAGGAAATAAAGAAAATGAATTGCGACTTGATGAAGGGGAAGAATAAGCAAGCGCGAGAAGGTATAACATATACATAATCCCTTGTCTCGCAATATTATTTGAGAAGGAATTTTCAGTTGACTGGCTACACTTGAATTAGTTCCCCGTGTTAGTTGAATATCATCTAGTCATAACTCTCAATTCTAGATTTTGCTAGTCAAACCTTGTGGGAAAGAATGTTTTGTTTTAATTAAAAAATTAAAAAATAGAGGACATTGTCGTGGTTCTAAGTCTGACAGTAGAATAGGGGGGGTGTATGGAGAGGCAAGATCCTAGCTACGATGAAGTTGTGCACGCGAGATTTACGAGTCCGGGCCCTTCGCGGAGGAAGTAACAGCCCTACGTCTCGGTGCCCGGAGGCTCGGTCGATTGGATTATGCGTGAAGTTATAGGGGGTGCGAACCCTTGTACCCGAGGAGGGGGGTGGCTTATATAGAGTTCACCAGACCCCTCCGGCCCTCAGGTACACAGGGTTCAATGTACATAAAAGATAGGACGTTACTGGTAACGCGAGCAATAAAGGCATATAAATGATCATTAAGACTACGGAGTGAACGCCCGACCGTTGTCATTCAGAGTGACCTTAGATCTTCTGTTCTCCGAGTGGTTTCCGGTATGGTCGAATGGATATATCTTGGTCGAATGGAATTGGGCTATCCGGGTGAACTCTCAGTCGAGTGGGTTGTGTCCTGTGGTGATTTCAGTCGGTAGAATCCGCTGTCCTTTGAATGTCCTTGACTGTAGGGCAATGTCCTTGGGTAGGGTGCTTAGATCAGGTCTATTTCCCTACCCTAGGTACATGTCATCGTCATTAGCCCCCGAATGGTTCTGGGTCCGAGTGGAGATGGAGTTGAAGGTGGTTCCGACCCAACTTTCATACTTCGGAAGCATTTTACTTGGATTGGCGAACCATGTAAAAACTTCGACTTCATTTTCAGTCGCCTTGAGCCATTCAGAAGTTGTCGAGTGAACTTTGTTGATAAGCTTCGAGTGTTTAATATGGTATAAAATCTTTGGCATGATTGACTGCTCTGCCGTTCCCGGATCTCGCGGGATTCAAAATTTGGGGAAGCGCGCGGTAATCGGAGTGGATTAAGCTGGGGTGCCTCGATCCTCGTGCCACCTTTTTCGCCTCGTACCGCGCGAGCGACTGTTGCGGGATTTGACATGATTGCTCGGGCCCATGAGTCAGCCACTCGGGAAACAGCCCATATAAGGCGTCTGGGCCGGTGCCCTTGCACTGTACGCTCCATTTCCTTTCTTCCTCCTCTGCTTCTCCACTGCATCCACCTCCACCCTCGGCGCCGCCGCCCAGCCCGAGCTCAACCCGTCACGATGGGGAAGGAGAAGATGGCGGCTCTGGAGCGCGTGAAGAAGACGACGGCGAAGGCGAAGCCGAGGAGGGTCTTCGTCGAGATCTGGCCTGCCACCCGGCTGGATCCAGGGCGACTGGATTCGGTCGACGATCCAATAGGAGGACTTGGAGGATCTTATGGAGGGGGGATTGATTCCCCACGGCTCCTGGCGGCTTCCGGAGGACGAGACTGAGCCGCGGCCGCAAGAGGGTGAGTGTGTCCTTCTCGCCACTCACGTCGACCGCGGATTATCTTTGCCTCCACATCCTTTTTTCTGGGTTTTTCTGAATTTCTTTGGAGCCAAACTTCATCACTTTTCTCCCAACACCATCACATACCTTGCTGCATTCGTGTCCATGTGCGAGAACTTTCTGGGGTGTCGACCGCACTGGGGTCTCTTCAAGCACATTTTCACTTGTCATTCTCAGTCTGTAAAAAAGGCTAATCCGAGTGATGAGAGGACACATGTGATCCAGATGTGTGGGGGTTTAGGAATCCAGATGAGGGGTAAGAGCACTTTCCCAGCTATGATTCTTCCCGAGTCAGTCAGGGGTTGGCAGTCGACCTAGTTCTACTGCAAGGACCAGCCTACTCCTGGATAGTCGACTGGCCTTCCCCCATTTTCCATGGATCGAGTTGAGAAACCCTCCCCTTTGAAAGTGACTCCAGCTGAAAAAGCGGAGGTGAATATGCTGGTTGATCGAGTAGTCCAACTTGTCCGCGATGGGGTGACTGGCATGGACTTGCTAGAGGTATTCCTCGGTCGACGTATCCAGCCACTCCAAGCCTGCGATCATCCAATGTGGATGTACTCGGGTATTGAAGACAGCACCCGGATCCACCCGGAAAAAGTCGATGAGGAGACGGTGGCGCAGTGGTTGCAGGGCATCACCGGAAACAAAGACAACCCCTGGGGGTCTAGGAGGGTCCCTCCATTCGACCACGTCAACGAACCAGACAAGGTCCGACTGTTTCTTTCTGAGCGTCTTTTTGTTCTGACATGTAATTTAGTTTTGAAACCGACTGATATCCGGTTGACTCTGTGTCTTGCAGATTTATACCGAGATGTATTCAATGCCAACGGGGAGCAGGAGCAGGAGCCAGAGGGAGAGGCGAGCGGGGGTGACAGCGGCGACTAGCATTCTGATGGAGGGGAGGACAATGAGAGTGACGACTCAAGCGGTGGTGAGGAAGTCGACTCCCCTCCTCGCACCGAAAGGTGATCCAAGCATACCCATGACCCAGCAAGTATCCGTGGCAAAGCGACCGCACAGACTGGACAGACTTCAAAGCGCACTCGGACGTCTTCTCCTGTGCCAACTGAGAAGGCTTCGAAGCAGCCCAAAATCGCGCCGTCAAAACCTCGGAAGGCCTTGCCCAAGATCAAAGTGGCTGTCCCCATTGCTTCTGGGTAATCTTTAAATTCGACTTCTTAGTTTAGCATGGCTTGATATTTGGTCGACTGACCTCGGAAGGTCTGACCGAGTGAATTTTGAAATTTGCAGTGCCGCTACCTCTGGGACTTCTGTTTATAAAGATGATGATGAGGAGGAGATGGAAGACGCAGTCACCTCCAGCGCGGGTATAACTCTTGCCATTTTGTCTTTACTTTATCAGCCATTTTGACGGTCGACTGAACTCTTGCGATTGATTCTTTTGCAGCTCCGCCCAATGGTATTGAACTTCCAGATGATGATGAGGATGTACCACTGAGGCCCACGGGAAGGAGGAGCAGGACTTTGAGCAGGAAAACATCAACTAGCAAGACGCCTCAGTCGACGCCAGTGACGGAACCAGTGGTTCAGCAGTTCGGAGACGCCAACCGGGCTTCTGTTACTCTTGCCGTTCCATTGTCAAGTGCACAGCCTTCAGTGTCGACTACACAGGCTTCAGCTGATCCACCGTCTTCACTTTTCACCGCCCATCACGTCCCAGAGGACCAAGTGAGTGCTGCCAAGGAAGCTATACGCCAGGCAGACATTATGATGGAGCAGATGAAAGTGGTTCGCGAGGCTGGTCAAGCTGCTTATGACGCCAGCTCAGCACTCCAGGCCAATGTCCAGGTTAGCTGATTTCCGACTGATCTTCTAGCTTGTCGCTTGTTCTGTTAGGATATGCTACCTGAAAAACCTTTATTGTGCTTCTACTTGCCAGTCTGCATTTTGCATCTATACACCCACTGGGTGTTTCAATTTCTGCTGAATAGTTTTTCCACTTGAGTCGACTAGGTTGTGTCGATTGAATCTTTGAACCAGTGGGGGCACACTGAGTGCACCCACTGGGTGTAGTCCCCGAGATCACTGTCGAATGTTTGATTCGGCGGGGGTCTTTGAACAGAACTTCTCCACTCGGTCTGAGCAGATCATGTCGAGTGGTCACTGAACCAATGGGGGCACGCTGAGTGCACCCACTGGGTGTAGTCCCCGAGACCGTAGTCGACTGTGAGCAGTCGGCTATGGTCTGAGAACAAGTCATATGTTTTTTTTACCGACTGGACGGACCAAGTCAATTGAAAAGTCACTGAACTAGTGGGGGCACGCTGAGTGCACCCACTGGGTGTAGTCCCCGAGACTACTGTTGAATGTTTGATTCGGCAGTAGTCTTAGAACTCTTAGAACTTGTTATTTTATTGCTCAGAAGCAACCAATCTTTTTTTCTATCGACTGACTATCTTCTGTCCACAGAAATCTTGTGAACTTGGAGATCGGTTTGCTGACTTGGAGCAGAAGCAGATCCAGCTCAATCTTGATCTGGAGTTGGCCAAGACGAATCTGCAGAAGGCTAAGGATGATGCTGCTGGTATGGAAAACTTGTCGACTGATTCTCCTGCTATCTTTCCCTTCCTTTTTCTAACTCGAATGTTATTCTTTGTAGAAACAATGAGACAAGCTTTGGAGAAGAAGGATTCTGATCTTGCGGCTGCACAAAAAATGGCAGAAGACAAAACGGCACTCGCCGACCAGAAGCTGGCCTCAGTCGGAAAGCTGGAGGAAGAGAATACCAAATTGAAGGTTTCCCTTGATGAAGCCAACAAAGAGGTGACTCGACTGAAGAAGGACAAGGGCGCCCTGACTGACAAGGTGGGAGACATCTCCCGCAAGAGAGACGAGCTGGAGAATTATCTGGGAGTACTCGCCAAGAAGTTATTCCTCATGCTAGAAGGTATTTGTCTTCGTCTGATTGATTTGCTTTTGTCGACTAGTCATAAAACCGTCGACTCATTGCTTCTCCGTGAGCACAGAATTCTGTCAAAACTTCGAGGCAGAGACCGGTCAAATCGAAACGAGCTTGGACCCCATCAACTCCCCTGTCAAGGATGAACCTACCATGAATGTGCTCCGACTAGGATCTCGTCTTGCTAGCGTCGTCGACTACCTCGCTCAATTGAAGGTTGCGGTGTCACGGATCGACTCAGCGCTCTGGCCAAGGGTGACATTCCAGAATGATCTCGAGTCTCTGATGACTCGACTCAATGAGATCCCCGGTCGAGTGCAGGAATGGAAGAAGTCTTCTGCTCTGTGTGGTGCTGACGTGGCTCTGTCTCTGGTTCGCGTTTACTTCAAGGAAGCCGAAGAAGGGAAGCTAGCGGCGATCAAGGTTGCCAACACCAAGAGGCTTGACTTCCAGTCCTTCATGGAGACTTTCATTGCTGCTGCTACTCGGATTGCTGATGGAATCGACTTGGATGAGTTCGTCGAGCCTACCAGCCCTCCTCTTGCGGAGTGAACAAACTCTTTTATGATCCATTTAAATTTGCCTCGGTATGCCGAGTGGTTTTGTAACTGTAAAACTCCTTCGGGTCTGAAGCCCGAGTACTTTAATCCGCGATCTGGACCCTCGCAGGATTTATTTGAACTTGAATATGCTTGTCTTTATTTCCGTGCGGAACTTGAATCTTCACTCGGAACTGGCTTTTATTCTTGTTTGTATTTGTGGTGGAGCTCCGAGGAGAAGGTCGCAGTCGACCTGCACCTCGTCGTCCTTGCGGGTCAGGATGGAGCGCACATTGTACTTGTGGCACAGCTCTGAGGAGAAGGTCATAGTCGACCTGCACCTCGTCGTCCTTGCGGATCAGGATGGAGCGTACATTGTACTTGAGGCACAACTCTAAGGAGAAGGTCGTAGTCGACCTGTACCTCGTCGTCCTTGCGGATCAGGATGGAGCACACATTGTACTTGTGGCCAAGTCCCCGAGTGAGAGGGTTGCTCTTCACTCAGTGGGATTTTTTTAGACTTAGGCGAGCACGGGACTGCAGCTAAGCCCCCGAGTGAGAGGGTTGCTCTTCACTCGGTGGGATTTTTTAAACTTAGGCGAGTACGGGACTGCAGCTAAGCCCCCGAGTGAGAGGGTTTCTCTTCACTTGGTGGGATTTTTTGAACTTAGGCGAGTACCGGACTGCAGCTAAGCCCCCGAGTGAGAGGATTGCTCTTCACTCGGCG